>NW_015150794.1:778808-788518 GCF_000732505.1 Cyprinodon variegatus
ACTGTGGTAGCTGAAGATAAGATTATGGGCCTTAAGGGTTTGCTTGATTGATTGATTGCTTTATTCAATAGACTCATGGTCCATAAAGAGATAATACACAAGACAAAAAGTTAATAAACCACAACATGACACAAATATAATACATTATAAATAAAATAGAGAATATCAATGTGCAAATTGCATTAGCAGAGGTGCGGGAGAAGGTTTAAGCCAGGATTGGGTAATAAATCACTGAGTGGTACACCAAGCAAATGAGAAACCCCAGACAAGGTCTTGCTTTACAAAACAAACTTGTAAAAAAAATCTGAACAAACATCCCCACAGTGAAGTATGGTGGTGGCAGCATGATGCTATGGGGAGGCATTTCTTAAATCTGGTCCAATAGATGCACCAATATCTTTTCAGATTTCAAATGTACAATGCTAAAAAAAAATAAAGGAACACTTTGGGTCAAAAATGGTTCAAAAATCATGCTGTTTATTTATACTGGTTTGGACTGGGTGATGTGTTAGGAACAAATGATGCCACATCATTTGATGGAAATGAAAATTATCAACCCACAGAGGGCTGAATTCAAAGAGACCCCAAAAATTACATGGCCCATTTTGCTGAAATTTTATTGCAGCAACTCAAAATGGTATTCAGTAATTTGTATGGCCCCCCACATGCGTGTATGCATGCCTGACAACATCGGTGCATGCTCCTAATGAGACGACGGATGGCGTCCTGGTTTATCTCCTCTCAGATCTGGACCAGGGCATCAATGAGCTCCTGGACAGTCATAGGTGCAACCTGGCGGCATCGGATGGATCAAAACATAATGTCCCAGAGGTGTTCTATTGGATTTAGACCAGGTGAGCGTGGAGGCCAATCAATGGTATCAACTCCTTCATCCTCCAGGAACTGCCTGCATACTCTCACCACATGAGGTCGGGCATTGTTGTGCGCCAGGAGGAACCCAGGACCCGCTGCACCAGCATAGGGTCTGACAATGGGTGCAAGGATATCATCTCGATACCTAATGGCATTCAGGGTGCCGTTCTCTAGCCTGTATAGGTCTGTGCATCCCTCCATGGATATGCCTCCCCAGACCATCACTGACCCACCACCAAACCGGTCATGCTGAATGATGTTACAGGCAGCATAACATTCTCCACGGCTTCTCCAGACCCTTTCACGTCTGTCACATGTGCTCAGTGTAACCCTGCTCTCATTTGTGAAAAGCAGCAGTGTGGCCGACTTGCCAATTCCGGTGTTCTGTGGCAAATGCCAATCGAGCTCCACGGTGCCGGGCAGTGAGCACAGGGCCCACTCCAGGACGTCGGGCCCTCAGGCCACCCTCATGAAGTCTGTTTCTGATTGTTTGGTCAGAGACATTCAAACCAGTGGCCTGCTGGAGGTCATTTTGTAGGGCTCTGACAGTGCTCCTCCTGCTCCTCCTTGCACAAATGAGCAGATATCAGTCCTACTGATGGGTTGGGACCTTCTATGGCCCTGTCCAGCTCTCCTGGAGTAACTGCCTGTCTCCTGGAATCTCCTCCATGCTCTTGAGATTGTGCTGGGAGACATAGCAAACCTTCTGGCAATGGCATGTATTGATGTGCCATCCTGGAGGAGTTGGACTGCCTGTGCAACCTTTGCAGGGTCCAGGTAGTGTCTTATGCTAACAGTAGTGACAGTGACCCTAGCCAAATGCAAAACTGGTGAAAAAGGGTCAGAAAAGATGCGGAGGGGAAAAACTGTCAGTGGCCTCCACCTGTAAAACCATTTCTGTTTTGATGGTCGTCTCGTTGTTGTCCCTCTAGTTAACCCTAACCCTAACCCAAGTAGCTGAAAATTATTAAAAAACCCCTCTGCTACTTACCTGACCAAATCAATATCCCACAAGTTTAATTAACTTGATGCTATAATCTAATTATAAAGTACTCCTTAAATTTTTTTGAGCAGTGTAGAATATTTGGTAGACATTGGCTGCTAACCTGTCTGCCATCGCTCTTATCCTGACATCAAATATCTTCGGTTATGTTTAGCGGGTTGGGATTATTGTTCTCAGTGGGACGTCAGGTTCCCACAGTGTGACTATGTTAACAGATAGTGCTCCTAAAACAAAAGAAATACAAGCACAAACGCCTGCATGTGTTCTTAAAGCATAAAGAGACGGTTTATCTAGTATCACCAGACCAAGGTGACAGCTGGATGACCACCAGCATGGAGATAAATGTTATTTTTATGTATTTATCCAACTTCTTACATCGCCGTGCCCATAAATTACCACTGTACCGAAACACACACCAGGCTAACTCCTTCAATCTAAATATAACAGGGTGTGTCTGATCTGTGTGTGTTTGGGCTCACAGAGAGGGCATTCTTCTCATTTCCCCTGTGACTGCGCTGACCTCACCCTGTCTGGACATCCCACGGCTGCATGGCACACACTCACCCACAGCTAACGCAGGGCATTGGCTTCTGTTATACGTTTTAAGAAGAAAACCTTCTTTCACCAGAAGTTAACATAAAAAAGGAGGTAGGCTGGTGCAAACTGTCTAATCATGCGTATACAGTGGGTGTTTTTGTGACTGTTGTGCTTTGTGACCTTTTTTTTTAGGAGGTAATTAATGATGAGCATAAAACAAATGCTGTTGAGTTTTTTTATGTGGCTCTTTGGCTAAAGCTAAAAGTTTAACCTTGCAATGCAGAGGCTAAATTGCTTTCTCGGTATATATGTTTCAAGATATGTTGGAGGAGTTGGTAATTTTACTTCGAGGTCTTGTTTAAACAGTTCTCATAAAGTGTACCTATTTGAATTGAAGCAAAATGCTACGAGCAGTAATATCACAATAGTCGTTGCTAGCTAGTGTAGCTGTTTTTCAGAAAGAGCACTGAGGATAGAAAGATTTGAGGTGACTTTTCATCTGTTCCTGGATTAATAGTTTATTGGGAATGGATTACAACGTGGAAACATTGAGTGCAAACTGTCATTTGCAGAAAAGGCAGTTTGTGTGTCTGTTGGTGCTCCTGTGATGATTTTATTCTGCATCAATTTGGAGATGCACTGCATTTAATTCACTTAAACAGAGAAAATATATATTTTTAAATGTTGTTTATTGACCTCTTTGTTACGACTCATCAATATCTGCAGTTTACAGTCATTTGGCTGCTAGCTGAGCGTGTGGCAATAGTAGACATTCACTTCGATTTAGTCCTTGACCCTACAGCAATCCCTCACGCCGAGCATGCAAATGACAGTGGAGAGAAAAAAACTGCCTTTTAACAGGAAGAAACCTCCAACAGATCCAGGCTCTGAGTTAACAGCCTTCTGCTGTGGCGGACTGGGGGTTTAAATAAACGGACAAAGAAAAGGAGCATGCGAGCACTGTTCTAAAAATACTTTATATGTTAGAAAAGGTAAATGGTAAGCTAGCTCCACAGGTGGCTCTGTCTGGGAAAGAAACGGCTGAGCAGATGAGCCGTTTTCACGTCAAAGGAGTAAAAGAGACAAATATAATAAGCCGCAGTAAAAGCTGAGCCCATAGCTATGTGTAAGAAAGAAACAGGACAAAGCACTGAAAAAGTGCCCCAACTTGGCAGCGGCCCTGCTAATATTTCCCTCCAGGATGATGTCACAGACAAATGGAACAGACTAGAAGAAGCTCCTTAGCCTGGCCAGTGATACTGAGTTACATGAAGCATAATTCAGTCTGGTAAACCGCAAATCACAGCCCGGGAGGCGGGACTTTACTATTGGGACTGTCGACGCCAGAATTACTCATAAAGCAATGGCATGTTTCTGCTGGCATGACAACAAGCTGAAAACCACAACATGGCAATACTAAAATGAAAATTAACCACGTAATAAAGGTCACACCCTATATCCACTAATTTTCAGGCAAAATCGGCAGAAATCACCCACTGAAGACTTGCTTTGACGTGTTTCATCATAGGACATATACCAAAAAGTCAACCTGTCGACTAGTTGATTTAATAAGACTCAAAAGTTGCTCCCTCCTCGATAGCTTTGCACACTGCTGCATGACAGTGCGTGTATTGCATGTAAAACTGGTCTCTTTTTAGTTCATTTTTTCAGTTTAGTAGAGCACACACCAGTTGGCAATAAAACCTGATATAACCAAGAACTTGGAAAAATCACAACTCCTTAATGCCCTATTTTACAGACTACAACATTACAAAAACAGAGTGTTGCTTGGAGTTTTTGCTTCACATCCATAGTTATCCAGTTCTAACCCTGTGGTTCAGCCTCATCAGGTTAGAACAGTGGTTCCTGATCCTGGTCCCCATGGACCCTGTCCTGCATGTTTTATATATGTCTCTGTTGCAGGACACCTGATTCAAACTAGGGCTCCTTCCTTGCAATTGAGTGCTCCAGAAGCCTGTTAATTATGAAGGTAGATTTATTTCTTTATCATTCAATCAAAAAAAAAAAGTTGCTTCAATAAAAAAATATATTTTCAATAAAAAAAAACCTTCACTTCAATGAACAAAAAAACTTTTCTATCAAGGAAAAAAGTATTTGAATGCAAAAGTATATTTGAGACTCAAAAAAATACATTTGAACACTGCTTTTCTTTGATTGAAAATGTTTTATTTGATAAAAGTCCAGTCTTATTTTAGCTACTTTTTTAATTGAAGTAACATTGTTTTTTGATTGGACCATATAATGGGTAGGACATGTGTGTCTTTATTATTCAACCAAAAAAGAAGTTGCTTCAAACAAACAATAGAATCAATAAAAAGGCATTTTCAATGAAAAGATAAACGTTTTTGAATGCAAATAAAATATTTGAGACTCCAAAAAACACTTTTTTATTATTGAAAGTTTTCTCTTTTGTTGAAGGGATCTCTTTTTTGTTTGGGCCATACATGGTTAGGACATTTGTGTCTTAATCATTCAATTCCCCAAAAGTTGTTTAAATCAAAAAAAAAAAAGTGAAAAAAAATTTGAAGTTCAAATTGTTTTGATTGAATAATTTTGACACAAATGTTCTGCAGTGGGCAGTTTATCATTTATTTTTGCATTCAAATACTTTTTTCTTTGATAGAGAAGTTTTTTGTGAAGGTTTTTTTAATTGAAGAAATATTTTTTGATTAAAGCAACCTTTTATTTTGTTTGAATGATAAAGAAACAAATCTACCTTCATAGTTAATCATCCATTCTTTTCTGGTGAGATGCAACAACAAAACACTAAACACATACTAGAATGACTTCCCTGAGGAACAGGGTTCGGAACTTACCTGATGAGGCTCACCCTGTTAGTCCCGCCTTTGGAATCAAGCTCTACTAGCTCCTTACCAGACTGATTGTGTATTAGTTTTATCACTATGGTTGACCAGGCTAGAAAAAAACACAGAGAACATAAAGTCAGGGGTTGAACTAAAATATATGATGGAATCAGGGAATAATGATAGAATAAAGCAGAGTGATGTTAAGTGTTCCCCATGTCCTCCAGCGTTCTAACCCTATAGCAGCCTAACTATAGGGATACTCTGGATAACCTGAGCAACTTTAACTATATGTTTTGTCAAAGAGAAAAGATTTAAGCATGACTGAGCATTCCCAACGTCTTTTTGACAACATTCTTAAAAGGAAAAGGTCAATCAAAGAGAACCAGTGCGACCAAGTAAGCAGACTCAGTTCTGGATGTTGTAGAAATGCTGCAAGAAAAGGAGTTTCCGGCTCATGTCCTCAGCCAGAGTTAACGCATCCTTTCACCTTTTCTTTGCCTTTCTTTATTTCTTAAAATCTGAGTTCCCTACATTAGATCCATATTATTACATGTGCCACCCACATGACCAGAAGCTCAATGTGTTACATCTCAGTAGAGTTTTCCTGGGTGAACCAAAGGGCAAACCAGCCAAAGGAAAACAATGACAGCTTATTTGTGGGAATCTGCTGGACCCCACACCGAGTTAGAGGAAATTGTCGAATGCTTTTCTTTAAATGCCGTGTTTTGCTGTGATCCAAGAAGATTTAACGGCGGCTGCTGGACTTCATTTCATCCACCAGAAGCAACTGTAAACCTCTCTCTGTGGAAAGCCGGTCCTTTGTTTCTTGTTTGGAGGTGTTTGTTATCCAGCTGCAGCAGCTCACAACTTCCATCCCCTCCTGTGTCCAGAAAGCAGCTTTTGGTTAATGACTCCATCAGCTGCACATAGAAACATACGCACAACCGTCGACTCTATTATTACTGCTCTCTAATTATGCCCCATATGTCTGCATGGTGGGGTTGAGTGTATAAAATCCACAGGTGTGTGTGTGTCAGGACAAATCACAGCTCGTTTCCCTGAGGTAGTCTCCTCCCTTCCTCTTCTCTGCTGCTTCCTCGATCCTCTGCCTCCCTCTGAATCATCTGTTATCCTTGTTACCTTTCCTCGTCTCCTTCTGCCTCCATCTCCCTTTGAACCCTGGATTTTTTTGATGTGGGAAAATGCTGAATAATCTTTCCGCCGCTAGTTTTAGCAGAACTGACCCATCTGCGTTATAATCTGCCACCAGCACAGTTTATTTCATTGGTTCTACCGTTATTGCTTTTCGGCGTAATGGAAGGTCATTTTAAGGCTGTCTTTCTTTGGGAATAGCGTGTTTGTGTGTGTGAACAGTGTTCCAGTGTTAAACACTGATCTGCTGCAGCCTTTTTCAGCCTTTGGTTTGTTTTTAGAGCGAAAAGCTCATTAGAAACAAGTGAAAATAAACACTGTCGATTGCCTTTGGCTCAGCCTGGTGGCCTTATGTGTGTCCAAGGTTTTGTTTTGTCAACTGGAAGATGTCTGAATACAGTCAAGTGTTGCTTTTTTTTTTGAGTTGCTTGTCACTGTCAGATATTTACCTTTTTTTTGTTAGTTTTTTTTCCACTTAAAAAACAAACTTGAACCAGGGTTTGCAGAATGGAACTGATGCATGAAAAAAAAAGGCTGCACAGGTTTTCATAGGCATGATAGGAATGCAATGATACTCGTGTCAAGTCTTCGTACTTGTACTTCTAAAAATGAGCTGATACTCTGAACATATGCCACTTCTATATTTGACAAAGATCACAGTATCAAAACATTTAAATTTACTGTAGCTGTAGCTCTCGAGGCCATTCCTGTTGGGGAAGAAAAAAAACTCCACTAAGCTGTACTAGATCCAAGGTAAAAGTCTAAATATATCTTAACACTTAAAAAAAAAACACCAAAACTTTTCAGTTTGACAAAGCTTTTTTTTTTTCAGCATTTGTACTGGTACTCTTACTAAAATTGTCAGTACTTACAATCTTACTCGATTAGGAGTAATCTGGAATGGGCTAATCTCTACCTGCTAACACAGATTATATATTAGAACATCTTTGTTAAAATACCAGATTTTGGGGATGTCCAAAAATATCAATCTTAAACCCTTTTCCACATTTAATTTGACATTTTATTTTGAAATTTAGTAGCAAAACAAATTTGTTACTGGGTGCCAAAAAGAAATGGAAACACTGCTGAAGGGCTTCTGGATTCAATGTTAGCTTTATGCCTTCTTAATTTGAACCTTACATAAAACTTTACGCATCTTGATTTATTCTTTAGTTAATGCCATCGTTTTTGTAGGTCTCATTGTACAAAAATAGATCCTCCTAATCTTTAGTCCGTTAGGAAAAGGTCAAAAGTTTCATTTTATAAGTTGTATACAACAAAGAAATTAGCATTAATAATCTGATTAAACATGTGAAAACGGTGGCTTTAGAAAAACTGAAGATGTCTCCAAAATCTTTAAAAGAAGCAAAAGCAACACAGAATAAGGAGACATTCATTTGTGTTAGAAAGTAGGGGAAAAATACCAAATCCCTGGTCAAAAAAAAAGAAAAAAAGTACTTAGATATGATAGATACACTACTGTTTATGCTCTAAAAACATTCTAAATGACTTTGTTTCGAGTAAATTCTGGACGCTACCCACTCAGGACACTTGGAATACATTGGACGAGCAGTATGGAGGAATATTGACACGTTTTTTGTGGACTTTTATGGACCTTTCTGCCTCGGGCGCCATAGACCTCCATTATTTGAATGTCAGCAGACAGCAAGAAGCCTCCCAGATCTCCAGATGCATTTGAGATATCAAAAAAGTACTCCAGAGTGTTGTTCAGCATGGGGGTGAGTAGAAAATGAAGGCTAATCATGTTTTGGGTGTACTATTCCTTTAAGAGTCAAGTTCTAGAAGTCATTTTTGGCACAAAAGACACATTATTAGAAGAACAACGTGATAACAGTGAAACACTGAAGTGGCAGCATTATGCTCTGGGTCAATGATTAAATCTGTTTTTCCCCTTACAATCTTATCCCTCTGTTCAGTGACTTTCACTTCCTGTGTGGCTTTACTGTTTTGTGCACCGTGTCAAGGCCGATTTATACTTCAAAACTAGGTGTCGTGGTCAACTCAGAGACGTCCCCACCCCTTCCGCAGACACTCCGTTGTCGGACAAACTAGCCCCCACTTCCTCTTCCCCTTGGACGTATCTCGACCCACAGCTAGTTCGTATTGTTCCTCTTGCATTGTGGCGTGGAATAACATAGCGCAGACCACGCTTCAATATGGAGCATAAATCAAAAATGTCTGCATCGTACCTGCGACCTGCGGGAGTATAACCAGCCCTTCACTGTGCCATCACTGTGGGACAGAGCATGTGAGCAGAGCGGAAGAAATATGGTGAAGCGCAGAGCACTTTTCAATTTATTTGCCAGAGTGAGGATTTCGCTCCACTCCAGTTCGCTCCGATGCGCACATAGCGTCAACTTTATTCTAATTCAGGTTTCACTTAAAACCTAGGCCAATACCTATGCAGTAGTGTGTGCCTATTATCTGTTATAGTCTATGTTTCAACTTTACCAAGGATTCGCCAAGACGAGGATTTCATATTGTGTGATAAAAAGTGGGATACAATATAAACTAACTATACTTAACAACACAGAGTGGGTTCACATAAAGCGATCATTATGGTAAGAGCCAGATTTTGAAAACGGATCGCATACATGCATTATACGCTATTATTTCATTTGCAATGGGATGTGAAGTGACCTTTTTAATGTAGTCTAGCAAAATAAATTACTAATTAAATAGAAAACGTAGGGGCAACATGAATGGAGCGGGGTGTTACCTAATTTAACAGCCAGTTAAATAAGACAATACACATGTATCGGTCACATCATTAAATCAAACGCCGTGTGTCCCAGGGCCCTGGCATAATTACATGATGGAAAAATGTCAGAAAATGCCTTCTTCTGAAAATTTGAGCGAGCATGGAGTGATTTCGCTGGAACTGAGCGGTGAGTGTGAATTGCACGGCGCTCCGCTCCGTTCACACGCTCCGCTGTGGGATAAAGCTGAGCAGAGAGCAGCGGTCATCCATTTTATGTTGTTTAGTGCGAAACGATACATGTATGCAGCATCGATTCCAGCTACATTGAAATGTTTTTGCTATCAAAACAGAGCGCTAAAGTTAGACTTTATTGATCTTTATAACATGAAAACATCTTTAACAGGAACAAGAAGTGAGTTTATTGTAACTGTAGCTGTATTTTTTGACAAAATATCTGTTGTTATGGAGGAATAGATGCTGCAGCATCCAGAATATGTAGCGTTGATGTTAGCTTTTTTTTTTCCTTCACTTTAAAGCCGATTAGAGTTTTTTTATGCCTATAAAAGGCGATTTTAATATATGTTCCTTTTTTATT
>NW_015150794.1:788910-798494 GCF_000732505.1 Cyprinodon variegatus
ATTTTTTCCCAGCAGTTTGTATATTCAGTTTATTAATTTGACATATATGTTGGTTTATTGTTTTTCTGTTGAATCTCTTTCCTTGATTTTGTGGAAGGTTGACGGCGTTCAGGAATCATGGCGGTTAACTGATCCATCGGCGCTTCTGTCTGTCTGGATTTCATTCATCAACTCTTCTACTTGTGTGATTTACGGCTAACTTCAGCCTCACACTATGTCACACACCCATCGCTTTTTCACTTGAAACCACACAGAAACATCCCAGCAATGCGTTAACAAGTCGGTCCTCACCACCGAGCCAAACACGCACTGGGCTCGTTACAGGGGGAATGTTTGTGGGATGTTTTGATTTGGGCTGTTTTGGAGATGCTCTCCAAGGGCAGGGTTTCCATGGGGACGGAGACAGCTTAACTAAAAATGTCTCCAAAAACAGGTTTTAAAGGAGTCGTTGTCCTGGCAGCGCCATGGGATCCTCAAGAGGCTTTTTATTTTTATTTTAACGATGAGTTTCTCCTTTTTTTTTCCTTCCATGTGAATGTACCCTTGTTAGCCTTGCAGCTAACCTTCCCTCATCTCAACCAAATCCCATCTTTGTCTTTAGATCGAGGACGGAGGAAAGGCTGCCCACTGCAAGAGGCTTAAAGTCGGAGACGAACTCATCAACATTAATGGGTCCGCCCTTTACGGCAGCCGACAGGAAGCTCTCATCCTCATCAAGGGCTCCTACAGGATACTGAAGCTCACAGTGAGGAGGTAAACACGCTCAGAAAGCGCCACACAGAGACGCACACAGGAACAGGACGTCGCTGTACCTGCAGGGATGAGCTTTAGTTGAGCAAACTCACAGAAACAGATGTTTTATTGTCGCTCTGCTTCTTCTTCTGCTGTGCTGTTGACTCACAGCGATGGGAAAGGAAGGAGGATGTTAGAAGGACATGATTGTTGTTTTCCTGTTGTGAGGATTCTGTTCACCTGCCGCCTTTAAAATGAAATCTCTGCATTTATAACACCTGATTTGTTACTGACTAAAAAACATGAGCTGTGAAGACTTTGGAAAAAGCTTTAAACTACTAAAGGTGAGAAAGCTTCACTTTGTTCTTATGTAAAAGAACTTTAATTTATGTTGAAACTGTAGGGGCTGTAGTTTCTCCTTCTGTCCTACAGGTAGGGACATTGGTCATCTCTCAAGTACTAGTTACAAAAAACAGTGTTTAATGAGTTTTACTGACCTCAGCTATCTTTTTGTCCAACATCAGAGTCTGACCTCATTAATATGATTCTGGAACAAAGTTTGATAATCTGTAAATATATTCTGACGTTGCTGCAATGGGTGGAATCAGCGACAGGATCATACCGTGTTGCTTCATTTTTTATGCTTGTATTAGTTTAGTTCTGATGTGCGGCTGAAGCATATTTTCTGCTTCAGCTGCGTGGTTAAAAACTGGGTCTGATGCGCGTTGGGCGGAGCTACCCTATCCTTTTTTTGCCCTTAACAATGGCAGCTATATTTGCTTTGATCCGTGGTTAAAAAGTAGTTTTAATATGTTTTTAAGTAAGAAAGTCCCCCTGAAAACTTCATCAGTGCAGTCAGTTCATCCAGATTACTATCCTGCCTTCATATATAGAGTCAGAGCCGCTCAGACCCCCGTACACCGGCGATGCGCTGTCACTAGGAATGCCATTAAACAGCAGCCTCTGCCCCGCTGTAGGTACCAGATCTGCTCCGGGCCCTGTCCCTTCTTATGACGTCAGTTTATGGCAACTCCACTTGGACAAACTGTATTGCACCCGTTTTTTAAGGATCTAATCTTTATTGGAGTTTAAACATATTATTACCTGTATTTGCTATTATTATATATTTTATTGGTGATCTAAAGCAGCCAGAAGTAGAAAACAATAATTCTAAGTCTTGAAAGAAAGTACTGCCCTCTAAGATTGAGCTCTGCCATTTAACAAGATGCGAAAAAACATTGTTTTAGCTTATTTTTATTCTTTTTATTTAGATCTGAGGACAGGACAGACAAATGGAACATCTCAGAAATGACTTGCGTAGCGATTTTAGACAATAAAACAGTTTTTTTACTTGTAGAAAACGACTGGTTGTTGTTGACACAAAGTTAAAAGTAGTGTAGCGTAATTGGCTACCGAATTAAAAGAGGCTAACCTGTTAGCTACTGAGCACAGCTAGCCACAGCGCTACCCAGCTCTCCCCCTTAATATCAGGGTCTAACAGTTAATTTGTTCACCATAAACAAATTTTTTCAGTTTTGTAATCGATCAGGTAAAACTTCATCGGTCATTAGACATGCTAACGCTACAGAAGCTCCCGATTGGGCACACTGACGCTGCGTGATGTTATTATCGTTGTCTGGGCAACCATAATGTTTTAGATCATGTGGCAACGTTCAGCCAATCATGTAGCGTAACGTCACTAGCGTGCGCAGGACCCGAGTGAATCTGACCACCCGAGCAGGTCTGGTACACCGGCCTCTTCACCGGGATAATAAAATCGAACATATTTTACCGGCAGGTACTTTAATAAACGTTATACGCTAGGCGTTAATAAACTTTTTCAGAGGAGTGATCATTGCGATCTGCATCAGCAGTGCTGTATCTGTCTCCCTGCCGGCTCCCAGTTTAGCTTCTCTGATTGGTTGATGTGGTGCGTTGAGCAGCAAAAGTTTAATTTTTCCAACTTCAGCAGCTGCTCCTTCTGAATCGCATCGCATGTCAGATGCTCAGAAACTCACGACGCGCTGATCAGATACGCTGCCACTCCAAACGCGCTGCGAGACCTTTAGCTGCACCAAGATGCATGTCAACCATTGACTTTGTATGTATACCAGCTGCTTCTGCTGCCTCTGCTACTTTAGGTCTGAACGTAGCATAAGTGAAGGTAGATGAGCAAATATGTTTGATGTCCATTAAGGAATTGCTTAAAAGGCACCGATTATTTAAAGGCTCAACATCCAAGCAGTGTTTTTTGTCGACAGATGCTTGAAACGACGGATGAGGAAATCCCTCATATTTAACGACACAGTGGAGGTTTATTTATGTTTGTCCAGCAGGACCTCAGAAACTCACAGAAGGCGTTAATTTTGACTCCTAAGAACTATTGAGAAACTGCTTCAGGAATGGATAGGAACCGATATAGTTTAGAATAAAACAATGCTTAGACCTAATCTACATAAAGAAGTGTTTTTTTTTTCCTGTTTATCGTTAAAGTACACACAGTAAGTGCATTTTGTCAAATTTGGCTAATGTTTCGGTACTGTATTAGTTCCCTTATCAAGTGGTGGGGAACATAATCAAAAGAACAGTACAGTTTTTTCCCCCGTTTTTTTTTGGGGGGGGGCACTACTGACCTTTATTTGACTCCAGGCTGAAAGGAAATCGGGTTGAAAGAGAGGAAGAGAGACAAAGGCGGCCAGGACTTCAACCTGGGGCAACCTCACCACCCCATGGACCTGTACCATAGGGATTAAATCTCTCCAAATCAGATGAATCTTTTTTTTCCCCTTTCTCTTGTCTTTCACAAACAATTAGGTCAATTTGACCTGAAAAGTTTAACTAAATCTGTTAAAAACAAAACAAAAAAAGAACCAAAAAAAAGCTGCTAGTAAAACACGTGAGCCACAGGAAACTATGGAAATATGATGCACAAAATGTTTGCAGCTTTAGGAATGACACAATGGGCTGGTTCAATTTGAAGTTTTCAACTAAGAATAAAAGTGATACATAGCTCATTGGTATAAAAAAAAAAAAGATTTAATCTTTATCCATGCTAAATTTGATTAATAAAAGCAGTTTGTTGCCTCGTCCTACTATCTCTTCACTTTTTAGGGTTTTTAATCACCTTTAACCATAATAACTGCTCACACATTAATCTTAAAACATGTTCAAACCTGTCCTTCCTGCTCTTTATTCTCTGACCGGATCCCATTGATTCATCTTTACATAGCTTCAGTTATAACATAAACACACCCTGAGGTCTGATCCCGCTGTTATTCCATCGCCGCCTTCTGGTACAGAAGGTGGACCAGTTTTCTCTCTCCTCACATATTAAGTCATTGTTAGCGTCTTGGAGAGAAACCAGCAGCAGAAACATTCCCCCCTTCTGAAATAAAGTCCGGTTGGCATTTCATTGGAGGATGTGGGTTAAACCTGCAAGGCAGATTTCTGAGGTCATCTTACAATGTTTCCTCATTTAAAACCCCATGTTTCAGTTCAACCAGCTTAAACAGCTGATATGATTGCATCTTACTGTGCAATTGAAATTATTATTTTATTAAATGCAGCTATTAAGCAGAAGGTATTTTTAAGTATTGCACGACTGGTGCAAAAATAATATTAGTCTGGGATGGTAACAGATGGCTGAAATCGGGAAGGGTGTCTGGCTTTTAGAAGCTGCAGGAAGTTGCTTCTTTTCCTGCAGCAGCAGTGATAAATAGCAGCAGAATGCGTAATTGTTAAAAATTCAGACAGGTTGACCAGAGGATAGACACCCAGTTACTCTCCATGTGTCACGATCTGGTATGTAGACTGCAGGGGACTTTCCAGCTGCTGGAGCGTGTGAATGTGCTCATGCTGATACTTCATCAAGCATAGCAGGATTTATGTGACAGTTTAATGGGAATTTGCAGGAAACTGATTACTTATTTCTTCTTTTTGAGGATATTTTTTATTATTCTGACAGATTAGATTTGGACTTTGACTAGGCCATTTCACCTCTGCTGCATGTTTTTTGTAACCTGGCAGTAGCCAGATTGATTTGTGTAAAACTAATTTGACGTCCACATTATCAGTCTAAGATGGCTGCCGTTCAGCCTGTCCGTAAAAAAGAGGGACGTTTAGTACATCAAGCTGATTGGGTAACGTGCTAGCTAGAACCTGCCTTCCATAATACTCTTTCAGCCAATCGTAGCATCACAATAGCATTCGTCTGCAGCTTTTTGAGGACTGGAGTAAGCTAATAAATCAGTCTTTTTTAAAAATCCTGTCAGAAGAAAAGCACAGACATCTTTCCCATCTACAAATGCCTCTCTTTGCTCCTTTTTTTAAACGAGAAAATGTTGCTATTTTAGCTAAAACAGTGTCAATGCGGTATCGACAGGTGAGTCCTCCAGCGTAGGCATATTTGTTATGCTCTGGCAAGGCCCTTCTGACTGTTTGTTACTACCTGATCTGTCCCGGAACTACGATCCGTCCTGCGCATCCAGACATACATACTGTTCACCCTTGATTTTATTTTGTTAAAAAGACCTAAATGACCATTTTCCCTCCCAAAAAAGAGTAAGCGTACTAAAATATAATGTTAAAGGTTAATGATGTATTTCCTGAGAAAATAAATGCCTTTAAATCCTTTCTGTTTTATCACTCGTCTCTACCCATTCTGCAACAAAAAAGGGATCCTATGCTACCTATGGTGGCTCACTTTTTTGGCATTGGATTTAAACATAAGTCTAGTCTTTTTGAGTTTTATGTTTTTTTTTTTGTTTTAACCTTATGGTATATAATGCGTAAAATAAAGAAAGCAACAACTAAAATGCAGATAAACATGGTTTAATCATATTTTGCAGTACTGCTCTGAGCATGTCCGATGATGATGACGTCAGAGAACGAAGAAAATGTAAAAAGCATAAAAATTGTCTCACAAAAATCATAAAACATTTTTTACAGATGTGTATTAGCATTCTGTAGTGAGTTAAGGATAGAAATAACTAATTTTAGTATCATAATTACATTATATCTGTTCGCGCATGTGCACAACGGATCGTGTTTCCGGGACTGATCGGGTAGTGACACTGTTGTCATTCCTACATGTCCCGCCCCAAAAACACCTGCTGGCATGTCATTGGTCCGACCCGCTACGAGTAGAAACATATTAGGGGGAGTCTTTCAAGATGGATTACATGTGAGACTCATTTGGGGAGTTTTGGGCGTTCCTGGCCGTATATGCAACAGGTGTGGGAGGAGAAACACTGTATCTTTATAGAGAAAAAAAAAACATTCACCTCAATGTAAATTACTTCAAATTGTAAAGTAATTGGAAAATAAACCTTATAACTCTAAATCCACACCTTCCTCTCACAAACCTCGGACAGTTACCGTGTGAATCGGCTTGCATTCAGCTAGCCCCGCCCATATTCTCCCCATCTTGACTCCTATCTAGCTGTATTTTTATTTATTTAGCGCTTCAATAAGGCAAGGTCTCCAACATCCCCTTTTGCTTATAAATTAAAGACTTAATCAGACAGAAGACTGATCCAAACAAGCCATCTCCACCATTTTTATTCCTGGAAACTCCGTCACACTTCAGCATGGTGATCCCCAGCCTTGTTTTCAGTTGTTACCGTAGGAACAAGGAAGCCACCTGGATGCTGCCGTAGGAGTTTTTTATGCCAGGCAGCGACGCAAGCAGCTCCTTCAGGGACGACAAAACGCTCCGGTTTAGTTTTAAGAGTGGAAAAGTCTCCTTAGTCACAAGCCAGGTCTCATTAGCACCTCTTTAAGGACGCAGGGGGATGGTTGGAACAGGGATGGCATGTTAGTGAATGGAGCTCCATGTTTATTATTGGGACTTTACAGGGAAATCTGAACAAGCATTATATGGGGCAGCTATAAATAAAAAGCTTACTATGCTGTAAAGTTCATGCTTTTTCTTTTTAATCACAGTATCGAAAAAGTCATTTAACTTTTCCACCATTAGAGGGAGTCATTTGTTGAGGTTCTCCTCATTTTTCTAACCAATCACCATCTCCTCTATTCTTCTCCTTCTGCTCGTTGCGTTTCCAATGACGTGGGGGGGCTTTGATTCAAAGCAGCAACACGGCTACGTTTCAATGCTCTCACTGGATTTGGTTCTTGAGGAAATCACCCAGTCATGGCCTTTTTCTTTTGCTCTTGTTTTACAGCTGGCTTCTGAATAAATGGCCTTTTCAGCCGATGGGAGCCGACAAAAAAAAAAGTGGATTTAATTATATGATGTCAATGCAGGGGAAGGAAACGGGTTTGGCGACGGGACGGGATCTGAAAAAGCTGCTTTGGTGTGATATTTCTGCTTAAATCAGACTGTAATAGAGGACAGCAGGACGGATCATTGATTTATAGCGTATTTTTAAAGTGTTCACATCCCCTGTTACAGGGTATTTTGGAATACAGCTACTCAGTGGGAAGCTGTTGAAAGCAAAACATCTTAAATTTAATTAAAAAAAACAAAATGTGAATATTTATTAATACTAGAGCAGAAACTCTGCTGCAGGTTCAGCTGCAAGTATTTTTTCCTGTATGCTGCCATAGTTGGATGTTTAGTAACTGTAATTTTTGCCATTTTTTTTTATAGCAAAATAGTTTAAACGAATAAGAACATTAAGAAAAAGTGTTTCTTTTCAATGTTTTTTCTCTTTAGGTCTGGATGAATGGGGCTGCATTTAACCTTTTTAAATTATCAACTAATCTAGAAATTATTGTTTGATTAATCGACTAATCACTCTATGATCTCCATCAAATTTACATTTCCTGTTAGAATATTGTCATTCACACATTCAACTTGAATGTCATTTTAATGCCTCTTTTTCCCCACTATCCTTTATTTGTTAGCTTTATAAACAAAAGCCTGCAAAAAATATACATTTGAAATGTAATTACTAAGTTTTAAAGCTATTTTTAACTTGATGTAGATTTTTTATAACATGAAAAATCTACTTTACTTAGAAACGTGGTCGTTTTCTCTTAAACATTTTTGCAATACTTGTTAGCGGCCAGCTTTGTTTTTGCTTAAGTAATGAGTTTCTTGGTTCTTCGTGCATCTTTGTGTCTGTTTGGGTTTTTATTTTAGTTTCATCTTTGATTGTATCCTGTGGTTTCCTCTGTGGGTTTTCTTCTGTCCTAATTCATCCCGTGTCCTCAGCTCCTCAGTCCGGCTCCTTCCCCAGCTGCGCTGCAGTCCAGCCTCCTGGTTTCCATCTCTCTAATCAGCTCTACAGCAGCTGTCTGTCACATTCTTGCTCTGCTGCTTGGTAGCTTCAGATGTCTGCCTCTCTATGTACCAAAGCCCTGCTCTTCCTGTTCCTTCACAGCCCATGCCAGATTATCTTCTATTTTCAAATCTTGTGCAGCATAGAACTGCTTTCCTTGCATAGTTGCTCCCACACAGCAAAAACCACCTGGAAATAAATCAAAATTTCTAAAATTAAGTTTATTTAGCCATAATTTACCAATGGAATACTTTTTTTTAACTCTAAAATAAAACAATTAGATAATATGCACTTGAAATAAGATGATATAACAGTTTTTTCTTATTTTAAATGTACATTATCTTGTTCCACTGGCAAAATATCTCACTTACCTGCTCAATTGAAGAACAAATGCACTTCTTTTGAGAAAAAAAAGACTTTAGATTTAAACTTTATTCAACTATTGTCACCAAATCCAGGTTGGCAATAAAAAGTTCTACTGGATTCACTTTGTATTAGTCTTTTTCCTGCTTCACAAAGGTAGGCAGCAGCTTGACAAAGCCATGATGGCAATTATTTTACATCCAAGCAGTATGCAGCGCTTCATATTTCGGTGTCGGCCACTACTGCACAGCCAGGTATCGGGGCCAAAAAATGGCACTAATTTATGTTGACTTTCTATCACAAAACTCTAAAGTCTGAGGTCATAACAGCAGAAATGGTAAAAAGTCACTTAAAAAAAAGGTTGAATTCAATCCTTTATCTTCCAGGTTGTGATTAAAAGTCTCAAAATACTGTCCAGTTTTTTTGGGTGGGGGGTGAGGCTTGCCTTCTTCCCTCAGAAATGTTGTCCATGCTTTAAATAAAAAAGATTTTCGCTCTGATTTACTGTACTGCAGCTCTCAGGCCAAAGTAAGGCCTGCCGGCTAAACATGGCTAACCGCAGGAATTTACTGGCCGCCGTAGCAGTTCAGTGCAGGGTGAGACTACATTGTGTTTTGGTCAGTTTTTTCGCTTTTATTTCCCTACTGATGCTTAGTTGGCATTTTAACAAGACAGCTAAGGAGCGAAGAGAAGCCACACTGCTGTTGACCGCTCGTGTATTTCAGGCAGACCCTTCTTTCATTGGATGTAGTGAAACTTGACAAACTAGCCACAGAAGAAAAAAAGAGCTTTACTCAGAGTGGAGGATTTTTACCAGCAGCAGATGTCGAAACAAGACAAGCAGAACATTGTTTAACATCAACAACCATATTTGATCATGATTCCTTATTAGTCTGCTGAAAAGTCGTCATGGAAACTTTAATGACAAGTGATTTATGTCCTCACATTAACAGACGTCGTCCTGATTAGAAAATGTTAATCCCTACACTCGCTCATATTATTTATAGCTATGGCAGATTTAACTTGGTTTTTATTCAAACAATCATCTAGTCATCTTTAAAATATCTACTTAAACTTGTGTTGGGACAGAATTGAAATTACTGATCTGGTATTAATGAATTGCGTTTTAAACAAAAACCAAATATCTGCAAATATATTTTTTTTTTTCAGAAACCCTTTTTGATCCTAGAGCTAGCTAGCTAGCTAGCTAGCTAGCTAGCTAGCTAGCTAGCTAGCTAGCTAGCT
>NW_015150794.1:798606-800029 GCF_000732505.1 Cyprinodon variegatus
TGTGATTAATCACATTTTTATACGCGCAAAAAAACAATAATGAATTCAAAAGTAGTGTATAGCACAATTTTATTTTAAATGTTCTGCCATATTAAAGGAAGTGCCATAACATTTGCTCTGCAAACACTTAACATCAGCATTTTGTTTATACAATAGCAGTTAAATAAAAACTGCCCACAAACTCCTGAGTCACAATCATAACATTAAAACAGGCAATTTCTGAGGTAACAGCAGAAACTTTTTTTTATTTTTTTTTATCAGGGAGCATCATAACCAGTTTAGTACCAAATGTCCATGTTAGAGTGAGGTGAGGCACAAAAAAAAGTTCACTGCTGGGATTTACTGTGCAGGGAAATAGTCTGTAAATATACCAATCGTCCTGCAGTCTGTAGCTATCCACATTCGCTATGGCAGTTGTTGGCTTCTCTTGCCTTTTTTTATCTATACTTCTCCCACACGCTGCATCTAACGTAGTCTGCGCGCCACTGTCTGTTTCGTTAAATGATTTGCTGGTATCAACTGTGTGTTTTGCATTTAGGTGATATTTTAAACTCGAAGTACTCCAGTGATAAGACAATTCAACTCTGCAGTGATTACAAATAACTTTGCTTCTGTCGACTGCACCGTCTCAAAGAACATTGAAATAAAAATGGCCGTGTAATAGTGCCGTACCCTTTTGTTTGTTGGTTTGTTTATTAGTCAATTTCTTTTCTTTTTCGGTTCCTGTACTTCCGATTCCGGTACTTTTAGTTTTACCAAATAAAAGCCTGGGAGCAACAGACTTTTACAGGAGTAAAAGAAATAATAAAAACTGCGTTAATACGACATAAAATAATTGTCGGCGCTAATTGATTGATGAGTTAACATGATAATAACGAGTTACCTTGCCCAGCCTTAATATGTATATACACTAATTTTTTTTGTTTAAATGTGTTATTTATTTTGTTCAACCATCAGATTGTTCTGGATTTATTATCACTTAGATTTTAGAATCCTTTTGAAAGATTACTTTAGAAGTGTAAACTGTACATGAACTTTAATTAAAACACATTTTCTTATATGGTATAAGACAAAATGGCAGCAATGCATAATGTTACCTTTAGGATTTTAACATTTTCTGTATAGAAGTTAAAGTTTCCTTTCCAATATTTACAACAGAACTATGACAGTAGAGCGCTGCATCAATCTTAGCCTTTCAGATGCAACATTTAGTGAATTTAAAACATAGATGCCACCTAGGATACTTATTTTTTCCTTTAGCCAGATACTGAGACAAATAATGCATAATCCAACCTGTTTTACCAGAGAGTTGTTTACTTTTTCAAACTTGGACTTAATATGTTGGCTCTGGCCAAGCTGAGGAATCTGTGTTGATACTCTGGAGGCTGATGTTACGTTGGAAAAGTCTGGCTGCCCCTAAGAC
>NW_015150794.1:800968-812193 GCF_000732505.1 Cyprinodon variegatus
AAAATGGCAGCAATGCATAATGTTACCTTTAGGATTTTAACATTTTCTGTATAGAAGTTAAAGTTTCCTTTCCAATATTTACAACAGAACTATGACAGTAGAGCGCTGCATCAATCTTAGCCTTTCAGATGCAACATTTAGTGAATTTAAAACATAGATGCCACCTAGGATACTTATTTTTTCCTTTAGCCAGATACTGAGACAAATAATGCATAATCCAACCTGTTTTACCAGAGAGTTGTTTACTTTTTCAAACTTGGACTTAATATGTTGGCTCTGGCCAAGCTGAGGAATCTGTGTTGATACTCTGGAGGCTGATGTTACGTTGGAAAAGTCTGGCTGCCCCTAAGACACTAAAACACTGAGATGTGCTTCAAGAATACCCCCAGTGACATGGTAATGCCACTTGTGCATCAGATTTACTGGTGTAGAGGAAACAGATAATAAAAAGGTTCCCACTCAGGATTTTAGTATGTTTTTCTTTTTTCTTTTCTTTTTTTGCGCTAATCAATTAATCCAAATTAGCAGGTTAAAGTCCTAGCCTTAATTAAAAATATGCAAAAGATAAAAAAATTCTGTAAAACGTGTTTTATTTAAAATTTCGGTCCAAAAAAAAAAAAAAGATGAAAAATTCCACATCCTCCTCAATAATCAATAGAAAACCTTAATCTGCTTCATGGAAATCAAAGTGTTCCTATAACTGCTGATTAGTTCCTGGTATGTTACTGTGGCTACATGAACCTCAGCTTAGTCCAAGGAATCTAAAAAGTTCATTCAACATTAACCTTAGACTTAGAAAGATTTATTATGTCATTTTTTACACACAAGTGTAAACAAAAAGAAATGTCTTTAAGAACAGCTCTCTAGACAATTTCATTTTTTGAAGTGCAGCCTTGATAAGGTAAGCAGCAGTGATAAAAAAACATTTAAAGAAAAACAGTAATGTAAACATGACTGAATAGTTATAGTTATAACATTCAGTCTTTTCAGTTAATTTCAATTCAGTTTAACCTACAAGGTGTGCAAATAATTTAGGATTTGATTATGTATACCGTACATCTTTCAGAGCCTTTTTCATCCTAACGACCACCTAGTACTTTTCCAATGTAATTTTGGAAGGTGGAAACAATCTCTGGGGGCCTTTGTTCTCCCGACCTGGAAATGTTCTTCCTCAGTGCTTCCTGTTTTCAGAGACCCTTTGTTTGATCTGTTGTGTGTCAGCTGCTGTCGTTGGGCAGCTATAAACACAGCAGAGGGGCATTCTCCTGCAAATATATCACTTCCTGTTCCTCTAAAAGTTTTCCCTCAGTACTTCCCGTCCCGCTAATGTGACCTAATGTGCTGAAGAAATGGATTTGTGTCGAAAGAAGCGACTTTTATAGGAAGGGAACAAAAGACTGAGCAGGTTGTTTACGGCCGCTGACAGGATTAGGAAGCAAACGGCTTTTAACTTGCAGGCGGGTGAAACATGGCTGCAGAACCCTGCTAAAAATACTTTTGTCCTCATCTTGTATTGTTTTTCCTATATAATAGCTTTTGGTTTTGCTTCAGACATTTTTGGCCTGTTAAACTGCCTAAAACTGTAAAATATATAGACACTTAAATGCACCTAAACTCAAAAAAATTAAACCAGTGTTATGGCTACACATATCAAACAGCCTACTAAAAGGAAGAAATGATTTATAAAATAAATTGAAACTCAAATGATTGATGCTTAACGGAGGAGCTTGCATTTTTTCGGTCCTCAGCAACGTCTTTGCAGGATTAATTTCCTGTTATTCTAATAAATGATTTTCAGATTTAATTAATTTGTAAAGTGTTTAGTTATTGAGTTCGGCACTCTAGACATGAAATGGGTAAATAAAGAAACCAAAGTCCAAAGGATAACTAAAACAAACAGAAAGCTAGAGGAGTGCTAGGCGTGAGTGTCCATGAAGATTATATGATTGTCGGGATGTTTAGAAGTGGAGATTGACTCATCATGCAATTTACAGGCAGTTTCTAAATTTGTAAAGATTTTACTTTGCAATTCCGGTTTTTAGCCTGTACATTATAAAATGTATTTATTTTTTTAATGAAACATTATTAAACGTAAGCTCCTAAGGTTGCAGATGTCTTTCTGCATACGTGAAAATCAATAAATATATTGGAATATCTACAAATAAACGTGCCAATGAACATATGTTGAGGGATTTTATCCAGACTACGGCTGGGCAATTAATTGCATTTGTTTTCCCCTCTGCGCCGGGGGCGTGGTCACGCATAGAGACAGATTGGACGGTTGCAGAGGCTATGCGTCAGAAGCATAAATTGTCCTTAAATGAGGCTGTTGTCTTTGTCTCCATGTGGACAGGGCTTTGGAGTTCACCTCCTTTTTTCCTTGGTCCAACACAGATTACATTCCTTTACCTTTTCCTGAACACCTCAAACTATAGAAGAGGACCATATATAAAGATAGTCATCCTTCTCTACCAACTAGTATACTCAAAAACAACTGCTTCCTACTTTGTATTTGACAAAACCAGTTTACTCTCATATTTTTAAGATTTGTGAAGTATTTATATAGTTTATTGGGACAAGAAGTGTTTATTAGCAAAACTTCACAGTTAAAATAAATTTTGCTGTTATATTAAGAATTATTAACAGTTATAAAAAGTCCCTGTTTCTGTAGGATGTAAACTAAGGACTAAAAACATACAATTCAACGCTTTACTGCTTTAAAGCACTTATATTAAATCATAATCTAAGTACGCTGATTATGTAATATATAGGTGTGCTATTTCAGGGATGCATATTAAGGTTGCAGGAAACCAAAGGAATCCATAAAGTTCCATGATAGTAGAGATGTTTGGAAGCTCATAAGCATGAAAATACATTGGGATGGTGAGCCATAGAACCATCAGATTGGTGCTAGTAATTGCTTTGGATGAAATCTTAATGCAATATCATTCCTAGACTATTTAATTAAAATTTTATTTAGGTGGAAAAAGCCAGAAGAAACTAGATGTTATCTGTTATCTTTACAGTATAACAGAACAGCAGATTCTCAACTGGAAAAAGAAAAGCAAACCACTGTCACAAGCATGTAAAAAGCAGCAAACATCTGAGGCTGGGTTTACGTGGCATCTCGGCCCGCTCACAGTGGCAGCAGAGATCTGCGTGCAGAAATCAGAATTTTAATTTCAAGAGGGATGATGATTTCATGTTTGATGTCACGGCAGCGTAAACCGGAGTTTATGACAAAGGTCTTTGATCTCAGCTCACTCTCTGATCTCTGCACCACATTTGCTAAACATTGCTTTTAGCTGAAGTCCGGGCTGGGGGGGGTTAAGGCACATGAAAGAATGGAAACAGGGAAAAGTGGTTGAAAGGCATAGTAGCTGGCATGTGGAATAGTCTCAGCTATTTAGGTGATATGACATGCTGACATGCTTCGACTGGACGGCCGCCTCAGACATGAACGTGAGAACTTTTTGGAGCTGAGGCTGGGATTTGTATGTACACAAAATAAATATTTATGTCTGTTTCTGCACATTTTTTGCTAGACTAAAACCAACAGAAATGTGTGCAAAATATGTTGTTGTAAAATGACAGAAGTTTGTCAGTCAAACTGACATCCAGTAATGTTAGTCCTAAAATCTGTCCTTTCAAATCTCCTGCTGTATTAAAGATGATCAGCAAATTATATAACAAAGGAATAGAAAATGTTGACGCTTCAGCACCCTGTCTATGTAACTTAAACTGATCTTCCTTTCCAAACATTTAGATTTATGAAATCAGTAACGAAGTACCTAGACCCATCTCTCATATATCAACAAGTTGTATCACAAGGAAAGAGCGAGCTAGCTAACGTTAGCGTGCCACTTCAGCTGGCTGCTTCCTGTGGCCCTTCAGGAGACAGATACAGGTGAGGCCTGCAAATGATCAGATGTCTAAAACGCCTGATTTTAAAAACTTAATAGACCCCAAACACGACAATTTAAAAACAAAAACTGATGCTAGGAAACTGTTGGTTGTGCAGTGCGTTTTCCTACATCCAAACATGCTGATTTTGACTCAATAGTATCTTTATGCAATGATGTAATAAAGAGATTGGCTTCCTTTTTCAATTTTATTTTGTTTTTTTCTTGATAAGGGGGGGAAAAGGAGTTCTTAGATTTATGTTAAGCGAGAAAGTACACCTCAAAACATCATCCGTGCTGTCAGTTTACTAGGATCATGAGCCTAATTTTAAATATTCAGTAGTTGTCGAGCATGAGATCCCGGCGGCATGTCGCACTGGGAATCCCCAGCAACAGCTCCTTAAAGGCTGATTTATGCTCAGAAACCAGGTCATCTGCGTGTGTGTCGCAGTGAACACAAATATGCCCCCGCCCCTTCTGCAGACACTCTGGTGCACTCCTACAAAATTTTAGGTGACAGCAAACAGGAGGCATCTGATTGGTCCAATCTACATCCGCTCTACACTATGCATATCTCCTGTTTGGTACCTTAACGGCTTGTTTTGTTTGTACAGCCGCCATTGTGGAAAACGACTCGCGAAGTTGGACCAGCTAGATGAGCGAGATGCGACCCTTTTTCCACCTGGATCCCCGCTCTTTTTTGCTCTCATGTCCCTCCGTTGTCGGACAAACTTGCCCTCACTGCCTCGGCCCTATCTAGACCCTCAGCTAGTTCGCAATTGTCCCTCTTGCGTTGTGGCGTGGAATAACATAGCGCAGAGCACTCTTCAATATTGGGCATAAATCACAAATATCTGCGCCAAGCTCACTGCACACAGTGCTGCAGGTATAACCAGCCCTTAAGCCGGGGAGTCAATCACTGGGGAATTTCCTGCTGCTGTTCATAGCGGCTAGAAGTGAATTTAAGTTATTATTTTAGTACTAGAATGTAAAATTAAATATTTTTCGCCAGCATGCCTTAACTTTTTAAGTTAGTGTAATATAAATTAGAGAGTTTTTCACCATAATCCAGGCACAAAATATCTTGAGATCAGAGCACTCTAACTTTTCTTTGTAGCTTAATAAAACAATATTCTTCTGGCTTTTTATGCAAACCTAATGAGGTTTAACCTCATTATACACATTCATAGTCCATTGGATCGTTTTATGGAGGAGAGATCATGCCTTGAATGCTCCTTGAATCGACTTCTGTGATTTGTCCAGGCTCTGCCGTGGCACGTTTGGCTCTGTGGACACTACATATTACAGGATATCAGGCCAAGTCAATCCAACATGCTGGAGTTCCATGATTTTCCATCGGAGGGTTCACACTACAGGACAGACCTGATCTGTCTGAAGACAACACACATGGCATAATAATCAACCTGATGATCGGCTAAAAGAGCCTCCCAAATTCAGGAGGGGAAGATCAGGCAGAAATTGGATGATTTTCTCACCGTGTGAACAAGTCTTTAGTTGGACTGATGTCAAAATCTTTAGGGATTAAGGTTCTGAAGAGAAGATAACATTTTTTTTTAATTTATTGTGACATTAAATGCCTTACATTTAAATATGTTTGGATGAAATATTTGGAAATGTTTTTTTTAATTCTTGAATCACACCCACATACTTTGATGTTGAAAAATTCTGAGTGTTTTAGAGTTGAAGAGAGTTGTTAATTATGATGTTTTTAGCCTTTTTCCCATGAGGGTAAAGCATAGCACTGCTGCCATGCATACCACACTTCCTTCTTTCCCACATGTTTAGAAAAATCCTGTTTTCAGTGATTGGCCAGCGGTGTAATCCAGCTAAGACCAGGCTGCCATCTGCTGGCTCTGATATGGTGCTTTAAATCGTCATAATGGAATCCAGAAGAAGCAGAAAAACGACAACGTTTCTGTCTCGTTCTGTCTAATCAGCGTAATCGCTAACAGGGACGTCTGATTAAAAAAGTCCAAAACCTGAGTCTTGCTCCCTGGCTTTCAGAGCCCTTCGGCTCTCCTGCTCCTGCCTCTGATTCTTTTCGTTCCTCAGCTTCCTCTGCAGCTCTGCTCAGTCTCACCGTTTGTTTGTTTGTGCTCATTTGGAGCACTTGTTTTATTCAGTCCTGCAACAGACTTCAGGCTTTGACAGTCCAGTGCCTCTCCTTCTGAACACCAACCCTCCTTTATTCTTTTTTTGTTGTTGTCTTGCTTTGTTTCGGTTTGTTTTTTCTTGTTGGTAAATTGCTTGAGACTGTCAGAGTCTTTTTTGGCAGTAGACACAACACACACACGAACATTCATCTAATTGCTTGGAATGTTATTGTAGAAAGATAGATGGGTTAAAAAAAATTTTTGCGCGCACACACATCCGTTGTTTGGGATTTTTGAGCCACATGCTCCCTGGAGAACGGGGCATGCTGAGGTCTGCGGTGCCAAAAACCATGAAGCACAATAGTCTGCCCCCCATCACTCCTTCTTAAGCCTAACAATAGACATTCTTGGCATTCCCTGAGACCTCTTCCTAACACGACCAAACACACACATATATACCTTTCTGGATCCGATTAAAGGCCCATCCGTAAACAATTTTGGTTATGCAGCACCTTAGAAGTAATCTGGACCCTAAACAAAAAGAGTCTCTTTGCTATCAAACTATTTTGTGGATGGAGGAAAAAAATCCCCTGATGTTTTTATTTTTGTCTAAATCTAACCTGATTTAAATATTAAACTTCATGCCTATAGAGAACTGAATTTAACTCTGAGCGTATATACAGTTGCTTTAACTCCTTTTTATTTCAGGAAGTTGCCATCTAACAAGGTTAACAAACTGATTCTCATTAAAAACCTTAAAAAGTAGTTGTAGTATAAAAAAAAAGCACTTTTTATCTTTGCTGGAACATTGCACAGTGCTGGTGTAGATACCAGACCTGCTCGGGTCCCTGCCCCTTCTTATGACATCAACATATGCCAACTCCACTCGGACAAACTGTAATGCACCCGTTTCTTAAGGATTTAATCTATTTTGGAGTCTCAACATGATATTACCTGTATTTGCTATTATATTACCTTTCATTGATAGAAAACAATCATCGTCAGTCTTGAAGGAAAGTATTGCCTTCTAAGACAGGCTGAGCTCTGCCTTTTAACAAGGTGACAAAAAGTCTCAGCTTATTTGTATTCTTTTTATTAATTTTGAGGGCAGAGGAGGACAAATGGAACATCTTAAATTTACTTTCCTAGAGATTTTAGACGAAGAAAACAGTTATTGTATTTGTAGAAAATGAACGGTTGTTGCTGATACAAATTCAAAAGTAGTGTAGCTTAATATGGCTAACTGACCGAACTGTGGCTAGCTGTCTTCAGCTAGCCACAGTTCGGTCTTCAGCTAGCCACAGGCTACCCAGCTTTCCCCCTTTATACAGTGGAAGCCGCTTATAGAGGTCACCGATATAGTAATCAACCGCTTATATAGATCAAAAGGCTCGGGACAGAATTATTTCCATACAAATGCTGTTTAAATAATTTGTTTATAGTAATCAAAAAATCTGCTTATAGTGTTCATGTTTGGCCATTTTATGAATGTAAACGTGCAAAAATCATTAAAAAATTACGTTTAGCCTACTTATTTAATTTTTTTACTCCCATGATTCCTTCCTGGGTGTTTGCTTCTGCCTAGCTAGCTCGAAGGTACAAGAGCGCTTTGGTGCGGTACCAGTGCTGCGCGCAGCGAGGAGGGGGAGGAAAAAGAGGTAACCATTGTCTCAGCCAGTTAGGCTTGGCATACACTGTACGATTGTTTTTGCCCTTTTTGGGACAATTTTCCAGTTGTACAAGAATTTTTTTTTTGATTGGTCCGAGTTTCAGCCTCATTGTGCGTCCTGCGTCGTACAGTATACAGGATGTAACAAGGGGCGATTGACCTCTCATGACCACCCCCCCATCAGGAATCATAAGCTCGGGAGAAAAAAAAGTGTTTAAAATTTCATCGACCCTTGTAAGGTAGGGGTGTAATTCACACCCATCATGGCGATTTCCTGACCCAACAATTCGATTATTTTCCATACTTAAGAATCCGTAATGTCTGTCTTGCCTACTGTTTACGCGAGTGTGGGTGTGCCAGCGGAAAGAGTATAGTGGCTAAAGAAAGCGATGTTAGAGGGCAAAAAAGATATTGCACCACCACAACATGGGAGTCAAAATTACGTCCAGGAGCGAATGGACATGAAAAAACATGAATCGATACTCTTGCGGACGTGTCGATGCATCGGAATGTTGGCTGTTGGATTGATGCATCGATAGAAAACGATTATTATTTACACCCATATTGTAAGGCGTTCGTGAGCAAATCCTGTTACTGAAGTAGAGCTACGAGCCAATTTACCAGAACCTCACGCACAACACATGTGACAACAAGGGAGTCCTTCTTCCTTTTCCAGATTGACGAGTCCGACAATCGCCATCTCTCGGCGCCGAGCCCAACGTGTGGTTTTTTTGGACATACAGTGTGAGCAGGTAGATCACATCAGAGCGTCGGGCCATACAGTTTAAGAACATACATTGTGAGCTGTGAACTTTTAAACCCTGTCGTTTCATCGTAGAGTTTGAGCTGGAGCTGAGGACAGCTATTTAAAAAATCATGCAGTTTATACCCAGCCTTACTAACTGAAATATGCTGCTTGTGTGGCCTCTATTATATTGCTGCCCTGGGCTACTGCCCATATATCTAATATTAAAAAACAGCAGTCCAGTATAGTAAGCATATGAGATATACAAATGTATTTGATTTTTATGAAATATTTGCTGATTTACCTTTTTTCCATCTTGATAAAGACAAAACATCTCATCTTAGCTGCAAATATTCCACAGCTTATTATGATATTAACATTTTCTACAGTCGTACCGCTAGTAGAAGTATGAGAGTGAGTGTGTCTCCTTACTTCGCGTGTGGTCTCCTACAGTCGAACTGTCTCCTGAGGCCTGGTTTTTATTAACTGGCCCATTAAGCTGCGACTCCGAGATACATGACACCGCTGTCCACCAACACACAGACACACACACACAGGCATTAACAAGCAGACGCTGCCGTCTCTCCCATTAAATAAATTCCCAAGAACTCCAATTGGAGGCAAACGCATGAATCAAGAAGTTGGCTGCCGTCAGCTGAGATCGTAACGGCCATGTTGGTGGTTTCCTCCAGCTCTTTAAGGTTTAATGCGTAGTCCATCATCAGCTACATAAGGGCTGTTGAAAGATGAGGCAAAAACTGTTTTCGCGTGGTGTTTCAAGGTCTGCAGTTTTTAAGACTTTAAATCAGAATGTAATGGTGGATAAAACGGAGCGTAGCCTCTTAGTTTGTTTTTAAATCCAAACTCTGGAACTGGAACATTTCATTGGGTCTGGTTAAAACTGAAATAAACTGCATTTACGTTAATATGTTCATTTAAGCTGCTATCCATGATGCATGCTGTGGTTAGTGATGCAACCAGTGTTACATGACAGAGAAGTAATGTTCTGGATCTCTTTGGCTGACACTGAATGTTTCCTATAGAAGTAAGGATGTTATTTCTCAACTATGGTAAACACAATTTTTTAGATATTATTTATTGAATTAATTTTTTTTTTTAAGTTGCTTTGTTGGAACAAAGATATTCATGTTATGAACAACTTTAAGGAAAACAAATATGTAGAAAGTTTCTACATCAGTATTTCTAAGAGTATAAGAAATTTTCTCTAGTTTTACCTTTTTTTGTAGTCAGACTTTTGCTTTGCTGCTTTCTTTTTTTTCTTTATGCTGCTTTCTTTACTTTTTTTCTTCTCTTGCGTCCAGTTATCTGTCTGATGGAGTTACCATCACACAAGGATCAATATTTTACTCCTTTTTAAAGTTCGAGCATGCTTAAGCTTTATACATCACTTATTCCCCAAACATTTGTCTATAGTTTACATTCTGTCACACATTAAATAACTCAGAGACTGTGGATATTTATTGACTTTATGTCAAATACTGCATCTAAGGAGTTATTCAAGTAGGATACTCAATATAAAACTATATATATTCTGCTATTTCTTAAAAAAAAAACATCCAATCCTGGAAATGTAAGCATCAGATTGAAAGCTGCTGCACCTGTTAACGTTCTCTATCTTTAAAGCTGTTGTAAACAAAGCTAAGGTTGAACAAAGTCACTTGAAAACATCTTTTCTTTCAGAAGTAGAGGGAGTGCTGATTAGAGGCACACACACATATGCACACCCTCTGTCTGTCTGATAGTCTGGGGACTTGGCAGTAACAAACAGCTCATTGTGCTGCAGAGGCTAAACTGGACTTCACCCTTCCTGCCACCGACCCCTGGTATGGGCCTAGTCTCACTGTACTGATTACCTGGTATGTTAGATGTCTGCTTGTGCTTGACCCTTGGTAGTAGCAAACATGAGTGTATGATTGCCTCCGTGCAGAAGAGATATGTCTACAAGTATGTTTGTCATTCAGGCATCCATCTCTCAGAGTTCAAGGAGCTACAAGGCAAACAGAACGGGGGTCTGATTGCATGCTGATAAGAGCACACATATGAATGGGAGACCCATAAAGCAAACAAATAGATCCTAATCAGGTGGCCAGAGGGGGTAGAGGGGAGGAGGCAAGGTTGTTTGGGCTCTCCGGCATAGTTAACCTTTCACCTTTAGGGAGAAGACTCGGAATTCCAAGAATCTGCTCACATCCATGTGCAAAACATGGACACACTTCTCTGGAATGTGTCCAGGAAATCTTTGAAGCCCACTGAGGGATTAGTGTTTTAAAGTGTCTGCCGTTGTGGGGTTGGTTAAACGTTAACACCGTTGGGTATCAGAGGCTCACACCTGCAATGTTTTAGTGTGGGAGTAGACCTGACATCTTTAACTCCTCAAATAAGTAAGTCATTAGAAAAGTTTGTGCTTGTATTAGGAGACGGTCAGTGAGAGCAGCTTTCTCATACTTCTCTGTAGATGCACCGGCTCAATCCTTTAAACAAGAACTGTTTTCCAGTCTGTAACAGCTTTTGCACTCCAGTTATAACTGAAACCTAAATAGATGTTTACAGGAAGCATTGCAGCTAGATACTGCATTTGGACATTTGCACAATGGCGTCCAATCAACTTGACCACTTCACACCTACTTGCCAACTTGGTTCGGCGCTACTTTCTTAGCAGTCTTAGGCCCCGTCCACACAAAGTCAAAACGAACACGAAACGCTGATATTTTCCAAAACGTTTGCCGTAAAGACGGAGACGTAAAATAAATGTGAGCGTCCACACGAATGCATGA
>NW_015150794.1:812477-814566 GCF_000732505.1 Cyprinodon variegatus
AATGCCAGCATTTTCTCCTAAAATGCTGGCATACACTTAACTTTCTATGCATTTTTTTCAATTTTGGGAGTATACATAGAGTATTCATAACAAGTCCAAAAATTATGTCCAACGACAGCCTAACTTATGCATAACACACAGCAGCGTAATGCCCATGATATGTCAAAAGCCAGTGTCCTAAGGGGCAGCAATGCGCCAGGAGGCTCCCAGCCGGCATGAAAAGATTTCTTTGATTGCGGTATTAACCTAACTGCCATATACCCACGACCATAAAAAAAAGGAATAAGTAAATAAGTTAAAAGAGAGAAGGCTTGCAGTTGCAGCAGATTCAGCATCATGTTTGCTATGAAGTTTGTTGTTTGTGGGCTTGACGTTCAACAAGAGTTCCTCCCTCTCTTGTGGAATGTCTGAAGTCTAGAGAAGTACTGACTGTTCCTCCTGTCAACCCCCTTTTATATGAAAATGCTGCCAATACGCCATTAAACAGTAGCTGTAAATTAGAAACATGTTGAACGGCCGTCTGGGAACACGTCAAATACGTTGATATGCATTGGACATAAGTTCTTGATAAGTTATAAATAAGCTACTCATAGGTTTTGGATAAGCTTGAAATCACGACTTATGAGTAAGGTAAGTTATCTATCAGAAAACTTACCTGTAACTTATGGCCCACATATGAGCATACACTGGCATACGTCAAGGACGTCACTCGAAGTCCAAATGACCTTTTCTTCCCTGTTTCTGGGTAAACTAATCCTCAAATTAGAAAAAACAAACCTTTGTTTGTTTGTGTGGCTTGGTTTGTTTTATTTAACTTATTTCCATTAGTAGGCAGAGCTTTGCTGATAAAGAATGGCTGGATTCCTTTTTTCTCTATATGAGATAAGATAACTAAAGCCCCAATTACACTGCCCTTTTGAAATGGTGCCGAGATTGGTCTGAGCACAGTAACCGAGATAACTGTTGAGTGTAAATGGCACAGCTGGACCAAACCGTGCCAGACACAACTGTACCGCGTTAATATGGTACTAGTTCATCAGTAAGGCTCGCCACGGTTCAGTTCTGGCATGGGTTCTCAGATAACAAAGATCGCATGAGCAGACCTCGTCATCTCCTTACAGTCAGCCTCCGTAATCAACTAAAACCTTCAGACAGACTTCAGACATTCATGAAAATACTAGCTTCCCTACCGTGCCACACAATTTCGAGGGATAATTCTGCTTAGCAGTGCGATGTACCTCAATGTCTGTTTATACACAAGGGATGGTAATGCAGCTACCCAGACAGAGAATGACATCACCACCTTCAAAATAGGAGCTTATTATTATCTGCATCAAAAGGATATACTTTTTTTGGTCCCACAGTGGGAAAATGTGCCAGAAAAATAAACTTTTTGTCCCACAGTGGGAAAATGTGCCAAAAATGTAGACTGAAAAAGGCTTCTATGTAGGTACACACAAGGCTAAATAAGAAATGGACAAAAGAGTAACACACCCATCAGAGGAGAAAAGACACTGCGGTTATTAATAGAAAGGTTTCTCAGAGAAAGCTGGAAAAACGTTCTTAATAAATAGGTTTGTGGAAAAATAATGCTTGCTTAGCAGGTTTAAAAAAAAAAAGAAAAGAAAAACTATAATTAACATTTTTGCAGACTAAGGTGAGTTGTGAATCCACCTTAAGAACTTTAACCATTTTGGTATGAATCCACCTTAAGAACTTTAACCATTTTTTTATGAATCCAACTTAAGTACTTTAACCAGTTGGGTGTGAATGCACCTTAATAACTTGTAACTAATGGGATGTGCATACATCTTAAGAACTTTATTCATTTGCTTGTGAAGGCACCTTTAGAACGTCAACCAGTTGGGTGTGAATGCACCTTAAGAACTTTAACTAATGGGGTGTGAATGCACATTAAGAACTGAATTAATTTGGGTGTGAATGTACCTTAAGAACTTAATATGGGTGTGAATGCTCCCTAAGAACTTAATTATTTTGGGTGTGAATGCACCTTAAGAACTGAATTAATTTGGGTGTGAATGCACCTTAAGAACTGAATTAATTTGGGTGTGAATGCACCTTAAGAACT
>NW_015150794.1:815601-819287 GCF_000732505.1 Cyprinodon variegatus
CTTTGGTGTGAGTACCTCTAAAGAACTTAAACAGTTCGGTGTGAAGAACTCCCATGCTTGGGCTTGTGGAAAAGACAAACCTCTGCAGCTCAGGTGGAACAGAGGAATCTATTCCCTAAGTGTCGCTGTATGTGCAGCTGGATGGCTTTTGAGACAAACGCTGTGGCACAAAGCTCTCTTGGCTGTTAATGAGTGACAGTGGTCCCATCCAAAAATCTTTTATAATGCTCCTTTAACAGAAGTGTTTGTAAAAGAAATGCATCTAAGTGATAAAAACAGGGATGAGGTCTTCTGTTCATCCATCACCCCGACTCATTGTGTTGGCCTATAATTATTTTTGCTGATTTCTTTTATTTTTTATTCTTTCCTGCAGACCTCCCATCCTCTCGTGCATTCCAACTCTTTCACCACATTTTGTTTTCTCGTCTTTTTGCTAATGTTGGGGGGGAGGCAGCACCCCTGCGTTTGTTCAGAAAGTCTTTGCTTTCTTTACTCTTTCAGAGTCTTTTTCTTGCTCTGTATTAACACGTGCACACCAACACACGCTCGCGCACACATGTCCGAGGAGGAAGTACCTCTGCATTTTTTCCCTCCTGTCAAACAATAACAGCGTGGAACTGATGGTATTATTTTAGCCGCCGTCCAGTGCTTTATCTGTTCGCCACAAGGCTTCCTCTCCGACCGACTCACACATCCTGCTGCTGAGGGGGCGAGAGAGGCAGAGAGAGAGAGAAAAATGTAGAGTCCAGTGAGGAGACATAGCCATGTTTTGTCTTCGAGAGAGAGGAGCAAAGGAGGAGGAAAAGAGGAAAAGGAGGGAGAGGGGATGTGAGGATCGTCAGCTGGTTTTTCCCTCTTGGTCAGAACCTGATTTCATTTTTTCACATCAGCTCATAGACTTTCAGGTGTCACTTAATCGCATCACACCCCTGCTCTCCTCACGGACATAAAATGGCTTGAAGAGAAAAAAAGGAGTCATTTTTTAAGAGGTTGATGAATCTAACAGAATAGGATTTGGGCGGCTTCCTGATTGGACGGTCCACAATCTGAACTTGAACTCTAGCAGTCTGGGATGCTGACAGTTGAGCTGGGATTGCTCTAACGGTTGATTTCTCTGCTGACAGGTGGGTTTGAAAACTTTCTCTACAGCTCCTCGTAAAATAAGCTTAACAGGAGGGTATTTCTTTATACTCATTTTGAACTACAGAAGTTTTTCTTCCTCTGTTGCAGAGCTTAGATCTGCCTGTCCGTCTCTGGCATTTTCTCTGCGCTTTATTGAGACTCGGTGTGTGACTCTGATTATGCATGATGACCTTTGTGGTTTCAGTCAGCTGTTTCTGGACATTAATTGCGACATTCCAGCAGATCTTTTCATAAAGGCTCTTTCAGAGCAGCAGCCCATCTTTTTTTTTTCTCTTGAATTCTCATCTTTGTTGTTCAGTGAATCTGATCTTAGCAGCCAATGTCTTCATTTTATTTTAATCAGATATTCGTTTCAAGATGCTTCAAAGTTGGATGTTTTGAAAGAGAAACTTTCCACTTGCTGTCAGCTTTTATGGATATAATTGTTGATCAAAATAAATGTCCGTACACATAGTGGATGAATTCATTGTCTTTGTGTCAAGGATTTACCCTCATCTGTCATGCTATAGTGAATTCAGAATGGACTCCAGGGGATTCCTCTTTTGTTTGTTTTTTTAAGCAGCGCCTGGTTGCCCACTAGGTTAAAGTGTCAGAAAGAGGAAAGTAGGAAATGTTTCTGTCCAAATGTTATCTGAAGGCCTTGTGTTAATCCCAAGCTTTACTCAAACACTCTCCAATCTGAACATTTCAGACCTATAAATATATTTATAAATCCTCTAACAGAAAGATACTTCAGAGATTTGTCTGTGATTTCTTATCTCTTTTTAGTGAATTGTTGACCTTCTAATACAGATTTTAAAGTGAAACTCACCCCAAAATACACTTATTCTGTGTTTTAATTGTATAATCTGAGTTTATTGGGTGCTTTTTAAAATTTGACTCTGCATTTTTTTATGTTTTCAGGTAGGATTGTTAAGTTGTGTGATGTTTGTTGGAATAGTTTTTGATTGAATTTCAGTTAAACATTCCTAATGGTTTGAATAGCTCATGGTGGTAAACGCTTTGGTAGAAGCTTTCATCAGCATTTCACACTAATAAATATGACTGATTAAAAACAAGACGCCCCAGTAGCGAGTCTTCCTGTCGTTAGCACCTTAAACTGATAAGGCTCCGGCCCATTGGACTCAACAAAACCTCTTTCAACCTCCGTTGAAACTGATTAAAACAAGACGCCCCAGTAGCAAGTCTTCCTGTCGTTAGCACCTTGAACTGATAAGGCTCCGGCCCGCTGGACTCAACAAAACCTCTTTCAACCTCCGATGTCAAAGCGGGGTTATAATACCTCCATTTTATAAAATCTGTCCACTAAGTGATTACCAGCATCTCTCTGGTCACTCTCAATCATTCAGCAAGGCTAGCTAAGCTAGCTTCCATTCTCTCTCATCCTGACCACATCTTTGTGAAACCCCACTGCTCATCCTGTCAATTAGCTCTACTCAGGGTCTCTTGGCACCGACCACCTTGTTGGCATTTTTCAGCGTCTCAGGGGGCAGAATTACATTGCATCGGGCCAGTTACAATTTTTAAGCAGCATTCAAACATGTATTTCCTTTTTTTTCCTGTGAAACATCAGTAATTTCTAATATTGGAAGCAGAGGCGATGACACACTGTGTGCGTACTTAATGTACTGAGTTAAACTAGAGGAAAAGGGGTGGACGTTGTGAATTGTTTTTAGATTTTGAAATCAGCAGTGACAGTTTGTGCTTCGTAGAGATTTGAGCTCCTTATGAGATTTCCATAAGGCTTCCTAAATCCTGAAGGCTCACTAGCATGAAATGTTTGGTGGTGTGCTGTAATAGGCATACCTCTGGTAAGGCTGGTATAAACTCTAGTTACTTTTTATCTGTTGGCTTACAGCCTTCTCTGTTTATTGAATCATTCTGTCAAAACTATTTATTGCCTGATCATTATAAAGTAAATGTTATACAAAGAAAGCGTTAAGTGTTTTTGTGCGATGTTTGGCATGTTTTAGCGTGTATAAATAAACTACATTCTTTTTTTTTTTCTTACTTCTTTTTTTACTATTAGTATTGTTTAGAAACAGCTTTTTCTTTTCCGATAGGATGACATAAGGCACCTTTGAGTATTAACCAATACTGATATTGATCAGCACGAATCATACATAGTTTTATTACTTACTTTTTTTCAGAGTGGATTGTTAAAAGTCTCTATCAAGTAATATTAAAGAGCATTACTCAACACTAGCAGGTATGAGAACAACAGACGCATTTACTAATACATTTATTTACGGATGGTTCGAAAAGAAGTGGTATGTTTCTATCAGTGTGCTAATATCAGAGATTTTAGTTACAGGCCAATATATTACATTTTTTTGACTGATATTGGACCAAATTCTTAATTACTTGATATCTTACACCTTACCTTTCTTAGTGCTTTACCTTGCCTTGCTTACACCTTACCTTTCTTACTGTTTTACCTTGCCTTGCTTACACCTTACCTTTCTTACTGCTTTACCTTGCCTTGCTTACACCTTACCTTTCTTACTGCTTTACCTTGCCTTGCTTACACCTTACCTTTCTTA
>NW_015150794.1:819740-852892 GCF_000732505.1 Cyprinodon variegatus
TTTACATTGCCTTGCTAACACCTTAGCTTTCTTACTGCTTTACATTGCCTTGCTAACACCTTAGCTTTCTTACTGCTTTACATTGCCTTGCTTACACCTTACCTTTCTTACTGCTTTACCTTGCCTAGCTTACACCTTAGCTTTCTTACTGCTTTACATTGCCTTGCTAACACCTTAGCTTTCTTACTGCTTTACATTGCCTTGCTAACACCTTAGCTTTCTTACTGCTTTGCAATTCCTTGCTTACACGGTACTTTTCTTTCTGCTTTACCTTGCCTTGCTTACACCTTACGTTTCTTACTGCTTTACATTGCCTTGCTTATACCTTACCTTTCTTTCTGCTTACTATCTTATTATTTTACCTCACTTAGTGCAGTTAGAGTCACACTCCAATATGCGGTACATCTGTAGCCTCTTGCTAACAGCTCTATAGAGGGCTTTGACTATGTTGGTAAGAGAGAATTACTATTATCTGCTGCTGGCACTTAAAGCAGTTTTAGAAGTATTTGTCTTTCTACTTCATGTATTCACAGCCATTACGCTCTCCAGAATTAAACTAATTTGGTGCAGTTAAGATTTCTGAGACTCACTTAGCACTAAATTATGTTTGTTGGACAGACTAGATGCATGCACGCTGTCGGGCTGTTCCCACACATTCCTCTGCTAAAATGTTTCACTGATAGTCCAAAATTACTAAATTAATGTGGTAAAACAGAGAGGAAATATATACAGCATTCTGTTGTGTGTTAATGTTGCAGTTCTTCACACTTGACATTTTCCCATCATTGCTAATCAAAACCTCGGGACCTCTCAGCTTATAGGGAAAAAAGATGCTGAATTTTCTGGAGTGTTTTTGTTTGTTGGTTGATTTTCCTATTTAATAACACATCAATGTTCCAGGGTAGTAGATTGAAAAACACAACTTGTATTTTGGAATATTTGTTTATTTCAAGTTTTTTTACTTGGTTATAAATGTTTTTATTCACTTCCTGTTGTGTTTGTCTTTTTCATTATTTTCAGAAAGTTCAACTTGACGTAAAAGGAAGTGATACTGAAAGGGGTGCGTTCAATAATGATACTTTTTCTGGTTGACTTAGGATGACTCCCACACAAACAAACTGGTAGACGCGCATTTGCGGGTTTACATAAACTTTCTCAGGGGATAATTCAAGGACATTGTCAGCAGAGTTGAACAATCACTGGGCTTAGATGGAAATCCCTCCAAAGAAGCCATAACCAGGAAACTAGAGTGTTTATTTTGGAAGTGGGTCTGCTGCTCCTGCTTTATCACAAACAATAATACTCAAAAACTGTGTTTTCCTCTCCCTCGTGGTGCCAGGATCTACATTCTTCTTCCTTAATTGTACTTCAAGTGCTTCTCTGAAATACCCAGATTAGTATGTTTTCACAGTTTTAGCACTTTCTGTTTTGAGAACCGTACGTTTCACTTTGGGCTGTTGCCCAACTGTAGGTCCAACTGAATTCTAGGTCATCTAGGTTCGTTTTTTATTTTTCTGTTCTTATTTATGTCCTGGTACTGGTTCAAATAAAGATCTGTCTGGCAGGTTCTAAACATGTTCAGAACGGTCTAGGATTTGATTTCCGTTTAATCATCCATCCTGGACATTGTCTTCTCTTCCTCACGGTGTCCTTACCTGCATTTCCAAGTATTTTAGAATGGCGGATCAGTCCTAACAGAATTTAGTGAGGTTTTTATTGGTCCTTCCTCTATTTATTTAAACCATTTTCAAGGTGAGACTTAAAGATGTTGGCTTCCAGATCTGTTTCGTTTTCAGCAGCTGCATTTATAGATAGACCTCATGTTTCCAGGCCTAAATCTAGTCCAACCTTAGCTGTCAACTCAGCAGTTTTTCCAGCTCCTTCCACCAAGCAGCAGGATTCCAGCCGCTGTGTTGTTTTAAAGATATGAGCTTTATTTTAGTCTCCAACAATCATACTTATCTGGTTCTCTTCCCAGGTGCTTTTTGACCTCTCTTAGTGTTCATTGTTTCTTCATCTCAAATTCACACTTTGTCTGCGGGGGAGCTCAGTTGAATTTGGCCCGGCGAGTGAGATCGGAAGTCTGTGTAAAGGAATTAGGGAATATTTTTGGACGCGGTGGAATGCCTGGACTTAGATCTGACTGGAGAACTTACTGCTCATGTGAGATGAGTGTTTTATGGCAGCGCTGGGAAAGTCCGAGCAGACTGTAAGGAAGCTCTGTGCTGAAGGCTCTGCTGGGGGTTGGTCTGCGTTTCATCGGAGCCTCCTTGTTACAAAAAACAGCTGAGAACATAAACTATGAAAGTGGTGGGGGGGGGGAAGGTGACAGCCAACAGGAAAGATCCAGTAATAGGTCACAAAGTGACAGAGTGCTGGTTTGTTTTTATTTATTTAATCTAAAGTCTAGATAATCTTTCTGCGCTCCAGCTTTGGTTCCTGGAGGGATTAAACCCTGACCCTGTGTCTTCCTCTCGTTCACACAGGCGCAGCGTCCCTCTCATCAGGCCTCACTCCTGGCACCTGGCCAAGCTGTCGGAGACGCTCCCCCTACCACCTCCTCCGTCTCCTCCACCTCTGACCCCACTCCTCCCCCCTGCAGACTCCCCTCCGCTCCCCCCTCCTCCCCCTCCGTCTGCCATGCAGCTCCACTCCGGCTCCTACGCTCTACCCTGGCACACAACCGACAACAGGTGAGACGCCACAAACCGATAAACTGATGCTGCTGCCGTTACCTCTCATTTACTAATAGCTGATTAAATTACTTATAATAGGAGCAACATCAGACCAAAAACGTCCAGAAATCAGTCGCTCTGCTAAAACCAGTCCCCAATGTCACTAGTGTCTATTTCATTTTAAAATGTTCATAAAACATTTTAAAATTTTAAGATTCTTGCTTTTATCGACCTTACAACAAACCTTTATTTTATTTTATTTTTTTTTGAGTTCTTACAGAACTAGTGGCTGTTTTTTTTTGTTTTTTTTACAGGTAGGCTGACAGGAAATGGGGTATGAGAGAGGGGGAGACGTGAGGGAAAGGACCACAGGCCGGTTTCGAACCCGACCTCTGATAGCCTGAAAGGCATACCAAGGACCCATCACAGCTGCTTTTTGTCTGCGCAATTCCGCTTGAGGTCATTTGTTGGCATCTATATATCGGGATTATATTAGATAGTTTTCTTACTTTGAGTGCAAAATGATCCCTAGGAAGTCTTGAGCATAAAGTGTCTTAATGCTCAATTCCGATTTTTTTGGGGGTGAAATCACATTGTTTTCTGTGGTCGTTCACATTTCCAAATATATGCGACTTGTATGTGATCTCCAGTGTGAACTGCATTCATACAACCCAAGTGTCCTGCATGTGCAGTAGGGGACACAGTTATGTTACAAGTAGTGAGCGTGCTCTGTGTTTACAGAAGTAAACATGAATGCTAGTGCTGGAGCGGATTTTGCGATCTTTAATTGCTTTTCCAACTGGAGCCAACTCACTAACATCGCAATGTTTTCAATAAGGTCGAAAAGAAAGACTGCTCTCCACATTAATGTCTGCCATGGTTGTTGTTTTCCTTCCTCTCTAGGTACAGGATAGATAACTACCACTTGGCCGTTCAGACACTGGCCAATTTGGAAAAAATTGGATTTGGATCATTTCAGGCTGTGGTGTAAACGTAGCCTTAAGGCTGATTTATGCTGAGAGTCTCGCCGTTAACGCAGATATGCCCCGCCCCCTCCTCAGACACTCTGGTGAACCTCTCAAAAATTGTAGGTGACCGCAGACAGGAGGCCTCTGATTGGTCAAATCTACATCCGCTCTACATTATGCATATTTCCTGTTTGGTACCTTTCCGGGTTTTTTTTTTTTTTTTGCCGCTCTTTGTGTAAAACGACTAGTGAAGTCGCACCAGCTAGAAGAGCGAGGTGCACGAAAACGCTGGGACCCTTTTTCCACCTGGATCCCCGCTCTTTTTTGCCCTCTTGTCCCGCCGTTGTCGGAAAAACTTGCCCCCACTTCCTCACCGCCTCGGCCGTATTTAGACCCACAGCTAGTTGGTGACTGTCTCTCTAGTGTTGTGGCGTGCAATAACATAGCGCTTGACCACGCTTCAATATGGGGCATAAATCAAAAATGTCTGCGACACACTGCTGCGGGGAGTATAACCAGCCATTCAGAGTCATTGAATCGACACAGCTTTAGCAGAACAGCATCTCTGCGTTAAATTTGGCTTCCTCTGCTAACCCTGTTTTCATTGTGCCGTTATCAAGCAAATGGAGGAAGAAAAAAGCTAAATCGACTCCAAAAATCATCCCCCAAACATAATCTGCAGCAAATATCAGGGATCAGTGACATTGATGGCGAAATAATCATCATCCACCTTACAAAAACCTTCATTGGTCGATCTCTAATATTGAAAATGGATAATAACTTCCTTCTGTTTGTAGCATCTTCCGAATCAAACATTGTTTATGTTACCACTTTGCTTTGGTGTGTTCACTGACAAGAAAAAGGGTTGGATTTTTGGAGTTTCCAAATGGCCAACCAGTAAAGGTGAAAAGGGGGAGGATTCTTTCAGCAAACTGCTGAAATGTTAAACAGTCTACCTTCCAATGCTGTTTAAAAGTATTTTGAAAAGTCAATTTCAAAACTAGCTGATGTTTTTTTGTGTGATGATTTGAGATTAGATCCCTTTGTGCACTTACTGTGTCTTAAATACTTGGTTTTGCTGTAAAAGTGATAAATTACGGCCTTTTATTTTACTTTTAGCCGCACTGCTTCTGATGATAAATGTTTTAAAAGCAATAATCTGATTATTTTTGTGTTTCCATTTATTCAAAGTGGAATTTAAAAGTTTAAGTCACTCTCCGAAAGATTGTGACTCTTTCAGATAGCTGGGTTTGCTTTTTGTTTATTTGCTGCGAAGCATTGTCGGGGCTTTCCTTTGCTCACCGTGACTGGCTGAATCCAGAAAAGCCAACAATCATCAGGAAACAGGTGACATCACCACATTTTAGAGGCATACAGCCCACACAGGAAACATCGATCTATTTTGAGGATCCTATTTAAACATCCTAAAATGATAACCCATCAGATCGTCCCGCAGAAAGTCAAAATAGAAGCAAAGGTTAATGACAAAACTCTCTATATGTCAATCGAAACCCTACACGTGAATTTCCATTATGGCTTTCTTCCCCTGTAGTATAGTGAGCTGTAGGTACTTTAATGACCAGTAGCACAACAGGAAAACATCATTGAGAGGCCAAGTCATGAGACATTAACAAACGCAGCTGCTTTTTAAATGCTGGACAATTTAGTCTGAAAATTAGCTAACTGCTCAGTCTGAAGCTTGTTTTATCCAAAAGTCAAAACCATATAGCTTAGTTTACATTGACACAAGATAAAGAGAAGCTTTAAAGAGAGGTTAAAACAGTAACCAATGAGCTAATTGGCTGAAAATACCTAACAGCTCAGCGTCGTGTCAAATAATGGATATATTTTAATCCCTGCACCACAGTAGGAACAGAGGACTACATTGTTGAACTAAAAGCAGCCACGCAGCGTAGACGCTTGAGCCTTTGTGTGCCTGTATGATCTCACCAAGGTAAACTGTGATCTGTTAGATAGAAAGAGGAAGTTTGTCTGGTCTGTATATTGACTCATTACAGAAATAGATGCGTGTCCTTGTTGCTCTGCTGCGTGCTACGTTAGAGGTTTGTACTTGTTCCCCTTATGATAAGAATCAGTGATATAATGCACTGCTATTAGATTTGATAGTCCCACGAGGGTTAGATAGCAGAACATCTGTCTGTGTGCGTTGGCCTCTCATTCCAACGGTTTCTCCTGCCTGATCTGGATAAACACCCACATGTTGGTACTTTTACCCATATTTGGACTTTGTATTGACTTAGTGTGGATCTCTCCTTCATCATATCACCATGATCGTCACCAACACTTTCCTAAACTAACTTTAACTTAGAAATCGGACTAAACTTCTAGACCTAAGCCCTAAGATTTAACTGACCCCCAAATCGACTTTTTGGTGCGGGGGGGTTGCAGATAAACTGTATAAACTGGGTCTATGAGCGGCTAATTTAATCTTATTCTGCTTTTTTTAAAATGTATTTAAACATGAGCTTTGCTTTAGTTCAACAATATTTTTCTAAAAACTGTCCTGTCTTGTTTTGGCTAGTTTACACCAACTGCTTTTCCAGTAATTGTAGCAATTGATTTACATTTTGTCCCTATGTAGAGGCATGGTCATGACCACTGCGATGCAACAGCCACAAATACACCAACACTTCTAGTGGATGTGCGGAGACGGTCACTAGAGTTTAAAAAACGTAGGGTCTTTTTACGTGGTGAACACTATTGGATGTGCCACTGACGTAGGGTGAGGGAGCGCAGCATTACTACGTTTGTTTTTTAATGAAAATGGAAGGTCGTTGGAAGTGATCTAAAAGCTTTGTGAGTGGCTTTAAAAAAAGAAGTTTTAATTAGCCATTAAAAGGACTAATAAATCATTCATCATTCGAACTCCTCTGATCCCAGCCGCCCAGCATCTTGCTCCGCTCTTCGACTCTGCTCCCTAGTTCCATAGCGAGGCATGGCTGGCTGCCATCTTTGGTGCTCTCTGTGTCTGGGCTCTTTCTCTAATCTCTTACCTCTCTCATCCCAGTACTCCTCCCCTAAAACGGTATTGTTTTGGGTCCTGGTCAGACAGAAGCACCACAGGAAGCCCTGAACTGGGATCTTTCTGGTGTACCCTAAATGCCACGCCGCACTTTAGCTTTCTGTAATGAATAAAACGCCGTGATTTCCTCGGTAAAATCCAGGTCCACCATGCAGATTTTAAAGTAGCAAGCAGCAGATAGAGGCTTCTTCCATTTGATGACCTGTTGCATGGACAGAAGCTGAGCTTTTTGCCTGTCATGCCAATCGCTGGTTAGATTTGTGAAGCAAGCAACACCATCGGAATATGGCAGCTTTGTGACTCCAACAGTATAAGGGGTTGAACGGCACAATTCCAGTTAAATATCCCTATTGGTTGAAACGGTACATGCTTGAGCAGGCCTAGGCTTTCATCTCGATAGCCGCCAGGTTCCATAGCAGGTCACCAAGAACTAGCTCTGGCTAACCCCTCGAAGCAACATAACATACCTACCAGCGTAATTCTGCTCACCCTTCAGTTAGGTTTAATTTGGCAGTCATTTTTTATCGTCCTTATCCACATCGTCATTCTTGATATTAGCCCTGCCCCTCGTGGTCCCTTGCACCTGTCTACCTTTGCATAGGATGAGTTGCACGTTAAAAAAGGGGTCAGTTGCTTTAGAATCAGGCTTTTGTCCCCATAATATCCATCAGACCGAATAAGGCAGGTGAATACATCAGAGAAGTCCCGGATAGGCGCGTAATCAAATACAACATACACATCGGGTGAGGAGGGCAGCTCCTGGCATAACTCTGGACAATGGCATGTGACTCCCTGAACATGTGGACAAAGAGAGGAAGACGTCCAGTAAACAGCTTGTGTGAAGATAGAGGACAATGTGTACAGTACGAGGGGGTTTGTATTATGCAAGTACTGACACAATACGAGGGCCGAGGGAAGGAGGTTTATCTGTGATCGGCTCATAAAAACCATGGCGGTTTGCTTAACTGACACACTGAGGTTTCATCCAATGTCCTTACACGATCCCAGGGTGCATCTGCGCTGGCGCGTCCGCCCTCGCATGTTCCAGATTGCTCTGCGATTGGGCAGCGGTGACTGTCGTTTCCTGTCCAGCTCCGACCTTATTTCCCAGTTTCCTCTCTCTGTCAGCCAGGTCAAATCTATACAGAAGCCTGCCCTCCACTCATTCATTACTCACTTCCTTTCAAACTGAAAAAAATTATTTTCTCATGGAGATAATGACTCTCTTTCCCACAGTCAGTATTGTCCTCCATATATATATATATATATATATTTTTTTTTTTAACTAAGGAAAAATATGTTTTTTGACTGTTTTGTCTTACAACATCTCTCCTACTGTAGTTTAACAGGGTTATATTGAGAGTAAAAAGTTAACTCTGTAGGGAAAACCTAATATTCTTCCTTCTGCCAGCTGATGGACAGTGTGCAGCAGCTATAATCTGAGAAGCCTCCCAAATAGTCTTTGCATTTCAAGAAAAAGACAAATAATAAACTGAGGGAACTGTCTATACTCCAGCTTCAGTTGGTTTTATTAAAACGTCAAAAACTTTAAAGATGCTGAACATGAGGCGTCTAGGCGAGGGTCCTGCAGTCTGCTGCTCCAGAGCCAAATGGGGCTCCCCAGCCCTTCCACAGGGGTTAAAGTAATTACCTATGAACAGAATTAGTAGCTAGCAGTCTTAATGTCACCCTTTTGTGACGTTAAGACTGTATTGAGCTCATATTTCACTTCACGTCTCTGCTCAGATGAATATGATTTAAAAATAAACCAATGGAACAATCATTCTGTGTATAAACGTACTTCCTTAATTTAAATGCTTTCATAGTGGTTAGCTGCAATGGATGCGGGTCATCTTTTTGTGAAAGGTTTTAACTGGCCTTATTTCACTAAACTATATATATACATTTTTTTTTTCTCTTTGTAAAAGTTTAAAGGTTTTCTTTGCTCCACAACTAAAATAGTCTAATGTAGTGCTTTAAGTTTGGCTCAATACTTTCTGTTCAAAAGGATGCATTCAAAGTATGAATAAAAAGTGCTGCAGTCCTCTTAGTTTTTATCACATCAGTTTTTTTCATTTTGATCTAAAGTTGACATTAGGTTTATTTACGATTCAAAAATATCCTGCTGTCTTCAAAAACAAAAAAGTTGACTTTGTTTTAAGGCTGTTGAATGCTGCTGACTGCTGGTCCAGCCCAGCATTTTCTCTGCAACATCCTTTTTTTTTTCTTTTTCGAAATAATCATATATAACAAAGCTGATATGAGCAGTTTAATGTTTGAAACAACAGTTTTAAACATTTATTTTATCATCCAAAAACTGCAATTTGATAAAAAAAATACCTATAAGTAAACTAACGCTGCCAATTCATAATGATTTAAAATCGAGGCTTTAATCCTCTGTAGTCCACCCCTTGTAAAGAACCTAAAAATATCTTCAATAATCCTCAACATTTAATATCTTCAGTGTTTTTAAACCACATTTAAATCGGGTATATTGAAAAGAGGCATCAACTTTTGTTCCGTTAAAAGATGTATTGCAGCTTAAAGGGGAACGCCGTTTTTTTTACATTGGGCCCTTGATTTTACGTTATTACATCATGTTCTACTCACCCATATTAGTTTTGTGTCAATTGGAGCTGTTCTAAAGATATTCCGTTAGGTTATATCCAAGTAACGTCTTTCTATGGGCAACGAGTTGAAGGCACAATCACTGTCCCCCAGACAGGAGGAATGAACGGTAGCCGGCGCACGCGGATGACTTCATACATACTCCGCTTTGTTTAAAAAAAATCTAAATATGAAAAATATAACCGCGGATGTCTGGGGGACAGTGATTCGCCTGCATGTTATGAATGCTGGCGTACCATAAATGATAAATTATGAACAGTTTAGTTTGTGCCTTCAAGTCGTTTGCACATAGGAAGACCCTACTTGGATATAACCTAACCGAATATCTTTAGAACGGCTCCAAATGGAACAAAACTCATATGGGTGAGTAGAACATGATGTAATAACGTAAAATCAAGGGCCCAATGTAAAAAAAAAAAAACGGCCTTCCCCTTTAAGACGATCACATTAGAAAAAAACAAACACTGTTTTCAGTTGAAAAGTTAAATGTGTAGATCAGAGGTTACAGATTAGTGGACCGTTGTCCGGATCCGGACCCACCTGCTGGCTAATCCGGATCTAGACCTAATTTAAAACGTTTATAAATTACCTCATGTTGTCCCGACACAGTAGGCAAACCTGTAGTAAGCCGGGCGATGGGAAAGAAGGAGAAGATGATGAGAAAAAGAGAGCAGAGAAAGTGTGGACTGCTGGAAGAACTGTGGTGAACTAGTGAAAGAAAAGTGAAATGGCGTGCTCACAGGTGACCCTGCACATTTAGAGTATGTTTGGCTCAACGTGCTGCTGTGTAGCAGGATTCTCCACCATGAACAGAATCAAAAATAAACATGGATCCAGGCTCAAAATGAGGACCTTGATATGTGCTTTAGAATTCATTCATACCCAGGTTTAAAGCCTTGCAGGTCAGCCTAAAGCCCACTGCTCTCAATAAGACGGAAAAAAAGAAAGAAAAAAATTATTAAAAAAAATGGTCAGTTCAGGTGTTTTATAAAATATGTGAATTAGGTTTCCAAATTTGGAGACTTTTCGCTTCCCATCCAGGAAGCTTTTTCAATTCAGAATGTCAGGAATAGTGTTGAGTTCGATGTTATATACAGTAGCCCAACAAAACATTGTTTTTGTTTTGAAAACAAGCAAATTGGAACAGACGAAGGGGTCCACCCATTTGGAATTGGGGTCGTTTGGCTTCTTTTGTTAGACTGCAATAAACTGCACGCTATTCCTGACATTTTGAATTGAAAAAGCTTCCTGGATGGGAAGCGAAACGTCTTCAAACTTGGAAACCAAGTCCAGTGGATTATTTTCAATTTTCTTTTTTTGGAATGACTATGAGCTGGATGACTGAGAACCTTCACCAGCATGTGAATCAGGAAATTGTCTATATACCAAACTTAATGATTGTTGTTCTCTACTTTAAAAAAACACTCTAGATTTAAAAATGGAAAAAAAAAATTCTAGTTTTTTATTTAAAATTCTCTGTATAACATGGATGCATTAACACCTCATTTTATTTGGTGTTAAATTCTGTTTAAAGTAACAGATTATAATTAAAAATGTCTCTGGACCTTTACTGGTTGTTGATTTTCTTTATTCGGACCCTGCTGATTTTTTATTTAATTATAGCTACCCCTCCCCCACCTGGTGCTGTGATTTGCGAGACAGCTTTGAATGATGGTTGATAACTGGAATTTCCCCATTTTACTTAAAGAGAAGTCAGCTGTTTGTATTTTTACCCATGCATGTCAAAGACCCCCCCTACCCCCCAAACACACACACACACACACACACACACACACCACCACCACCACCACCTCTTTAAGATAACATTTAAAAACAAGAAGCAGCAATCAACTAGAACTAATATGTCTGTTTCTGGAACAATACAGTGAAAGTCTCCTACAGGCCTACTGCCAGGGCACAAAGCCTTTATAGCACAACATATAGCTACTTGCACACAAAATTCAATATGTAAATAGTAACCTAGGTAGAGGATTTGTCAAACATTAACTGTTAACCACATATACTATAAAACTACCATCTAGGTGTGCTTTATTGGTTGGACCACAGCACTGGGTTTGAGACCAGAGCCCATTAGATATTTCTGTCTCTTTTTCTCCCTACTCTGTCTCCCCATAAACTTCACACATCATTTGAATAAGACACCAAAGGCTATGGAGGACCAATCCTGCCATTATTAATAATAATAAACAGAAGTAAATAAATGCTTCAAAAATAAATATGCATACAGTTGATTGCCCCCCAAAAATACAATAAACAAATAAATGTAGGTAGAAATTAAATTATACAGTGAGACATAAATGTATCTATCTCTTTTAATAAGCTTCTTAGTTTTTTCACCTTATAATCTTCAACTTTATTTATTTTGTATTACTTATTTCTTTAATTATTTAGTTATGTGCATGATATAATATTTTTGTCTGGTTTATTCTTACTTTTCCTCTGCCTGTCGTTTTTACATTTCTGTATGTATTTCTGCCTCTTTATGCAAATGATGAGGGGTGTGTCTTAAGGGGTCACCTTCTGCCCATTGGTTGGTCGGCAGCCAGCGGCCCTAGTCACAACAAACATGGCTGCCTACCATGAAGTTGTCTGAGTTAGCTGAGACATTTAGCAACTGTTTTTGAAAACAATGCTAACGTTATAGTATAGTAAAGTATTGACTTTATTATTTTTCGTTTGGACGCTCTGACAGACCGTGTGTTTCAGTTAGCGCCACCACATGGACACAGAGGTCAACAGTGTAGTTTTTCAGAATCAGGAGGAGGCGGCCCATCTTATTTATTTCTTTATTTTTAATTATAGCAGGATTGGTCCTCCATAAAAGACAGACAAAGGGTGTCTGTTAAATAAAACTTTGTTAAATAAAAAACAGCACAACAAAATGTGTTCAGGCTCTATGGATTTCTTTACAGACGTCATACCTACCGTTTGCCTTTACTAACTCTAGGACCACTGTGTCAAATTGATTGTCCTATTCCAAACTGCCAAGCACTCCTTCTGCTTAATAGCGAAATTAATTTAATTAATCAAAACCTTTTTTTAACATGTCCCACAAACGAGAAGCAGCAATCGCACACTAAGCCCAGAAAGACATTTATGTGGGTGCAGGTTTATAGAAATCTAAAGTCAAATCCATGAGGAAACAAACTCAGCAGAAGGCAACAAAGAGCTGCATTTATTATTGAATATAAATTACATTTATCACATTGCTTTCTTGCAATGTAAGAGATCTCTAAACTGTCCCACATCATCATTTTGTTTTAAATTAATTGGAAAACATTCAGGTAGTGGGTAGAATTTGAACATCGCCGGCTGCTTTTTCTCTTCCTTATTCAATGCACGCTGCATTAAATGGGATCATTATTCAGTACAAGGTCAGTTAGGAATGGTGATTTTCGAATTTCACCAGATCACCAAGAGACCATGCTTTATGACAGATATTCTGCAAGGTGATGGCTGAAACTTGGTTTGGTTCCAGCTTATCGACTGAGTTCAGGATTCACAGGGAACTTCTGGAGCATTTTCTTGTTCCTTGCTTGGTCACGCTTACGCCTGGCCAAATGGATCACGGCCATCTCAGACCCATTCCATTTGATCTGCCTTGGCAAGCTTTAGGGAAAATCTTTCTCTGAATCACACTTGTAAGTATGAGAGGTACTTGTATAGGCTGTGAGGCCTAGTGGTGTAGTTAGTGCTTTTATAGAGTTTTTGTTGCAAAACCACTAAGGGGTTCTTTTGTAAAATGTTTGCAATGATTCGGTGTATCTACAAAAGAGTAACAGAAACATGTTCCTCATCAGACGTTTTGAGTTGCTTTTATCCTTTGATGTAAAGGAGATGCGATGGGAACAATCTAATGGCAGGAATAAAAGGAATGAAAGAGAAAGGTGGAAAGAGGATGGGAGGAATCAAGGGATCGCTTCAAGATTGTGATTCGCGGTAGTGGGAGTTGATGAGGAGGAAATCCCTCTTGGCCTAAAGAGGCTTCCTCCCTGGGGCTTTAAAAACACATGGGGCTGCTGTGGATCTTCACCCCAGTTCTAATAGGAAACAGATTCCCCAACTGTGATGTTAACGCAATATCCAAGAAAAATATGATGGGTATGTTTGAAATGCAAGGATATCTTCATAGGAGTTAATGTTCTTTCCAGGAAAACTATCAATACCACAATGTTTCCAGTTACAATGACAAACTTAAATGGATTTTATTTCAAACATTATGAAAAACCTAGTGAATAGTTGACATAGATATATATCTGTACATTTCTTTTACAAATTAAATTTCTAAAGTGTTGTTTCTGGTTTGCCCTAAATATAATCCAGTGCTGATCAAAAGTCTGAATGTATAGAGGAAAGAAAAATAGCACAACAGTCTGGAAACACCTCTGTCTTCTTATGTTGACTATAAAACATTTTTGTTCTTGTCTCTGCAGTGACTTATCTATACAGTGGGCTCAGTTGCCGAGACCATACTCCTCCACTGACCGAAGCAGTTCCCTTGGTTCTATGGAAAGCTTGGACACACCAACGCCCACTGCACAGCAATTCTCGGACTCCCACAATTCACCTGTTGACCCCACCCTCTTCAACAACAAGCGAGACTCCGCCTACAGCTCCTTCTCTGCCAGTTCAAACACTTCTGACTACGCTACGGTGCCTCTTAGGCCTGGTGAAGCCTCCTCCATGGATAACCTCTTCCAGAGCCTTGGCCCAGCATATCAAGGATACTCTGGTGATGCCTCCACTCTTGGGAGGTCATCTGGTGAGGCACAAGATGAGGCGCATCTAATTGTGCTCAAGTCCAGATCGTTGACCAGGCCAAAACCAAAGTCCACCGAGATAAAAGAGAGGCCATCATCCTGCTGTTATGGACAGGGCCAGACAAAGGGGGATTTGGAGATTGTAAGGAATGGAGATTCTCAAATGGAGAGAAAGAACAACCCCCCTCTGCCTCCAACTCGTAAGGACAGCTTTAGGGCAACCCGGAGTCGCCCTAAAGCTGCCAACAGCTGCTACACCTCGGCTCCAGTTGAAGATTGCAGCGTTTCTTATTGTAAAGACAACCTGCCTTGTCTGAACGTTGATTCTGCAATTGAAAATGGTTTCCCTGTATCAGAGAAGGGTGATCAAAGTGAAAACTTCAATACGGATTCAGAAGACTCAAAATTTATCCAAAGACAGACTGAAAAACCTATACATCAGAGATGCGATAGTAGCTCTGAAACTGACTCTAAATCAGAGACTCAATCAGAACACCTCTTCGACTTGGTTCCATCCCCAAAAGTTACCATCAGTCCTTCTGTTTCACCTTACTTATCCTCTGAATCTGCTAAAGAGATTCAGGGGGAGTCCTATGTAAACCACTGTCAAACGAAGCACTCATCCGCAGGCCTTCACCGGCACAGTGCCCCCGAGAAGCTGCTCGCCACTCAACTTCAGCTACTGCAGTTAAACAACCATGATTCCTCTCTGGAGCCCTTTAACCCATCAAACACTCCTGGTCCCTCAGTATCCTCCAGCAACCAGTGGTCTACCGATTTGTCCCTCCAGAACACAACTGAGGACCCAGCACTTCCCACATCACATAAGCGGGAAAGTAGCCGATGCTCGACTCCAGGATCTATTTTCGTAGAGGGAGAATGTGAGGACGAGGGCTCAAGTCGAAGGCTGGAAGGATTGGATGTAAATGGGAAGTCTCCCTCACCAATTCATCACCATACCCCTTGGGGTCGTTCTGTAAGTGTACCAGGTGAACCAACTGGAGAAAGGATAACCTCTGATCAGCTAGCAGAGGGTGCCTTTCAGCCGCTCAGTGCAGCTGCCAGCATGGATACATTACTGGACGAGCAAATACTTGTGAAAAAGGGGGGGACTGGGGTTAAAAATGAAGAAGTGGCAGAAACAGAAGTAAGCACGAAGAAGTCGAGCTCCTCCAAAAACCTTCGGCGGAACCGTCGGCGCAGTGAGCGCTTTGCCACCAACCTACGCAATGAAATCCAAAGGAAAAAGGCCCAGCTACAGCGTGGCCATGGACCAGGAGGGCTGCTGTGCAGCAGAGAGACTGTCCAAGAAGAGGAGGGGTCAGACCTTTGTGAAGATGGAGCAGACTCAAACAGGCCTGTTCAGAACAATTGCACCAAAGTTGCCTTTGCCACATCGGCGGTCCCTGATGATTCTCAGGCTTCATCACAGATGAAGACGTCAAACACCTCAGGAGAGTCAGACTTCGGTGTCCTCAAGACCACATTATTAACTCAGGGCAATAATCGATCAAGGTCTGTTCAGATTCTAGATCCGGGCGTTCCCAGCTTTGGTGTTGGCATTAGAGTTGTTGAGGAACCTGCTCCTGCTGGTAAGGCTCGCCGCTGGCGATGGACCCCAGAGCACAAGCTCCAGCCAGAACCTGATCAAGAGCAACAGTGTGGAGTCTTGGGCAATAGGGTGTTAGGAGTAACTGGGTCACGGCATGGAGTTTGTGCCTTCAGCTCCTCCTCAAGCTCCTCCTATAGCCGCTCCTCTTCTAGCTCTCGATCCGAAGAGTCGGATATACTTCCGTTTGCAGATAGAATGAAGTTTTTTGAAGAGACTTCCAAAGGTATGCCTGTGTCAAACGCCTCAAAGAGGATCAGTCACAGGCAGAACCATCAGGATAGGCAATTAGATCAACAGAGAGGGGAGATCAGCAACAATTCAACCCAAAGGAGATACTCCTACCAGGGAGGAGTACAGCAGGAAGGTGTCCATTTTCCAAACACAGTTGAATCCAGAAGGCAGTCTGTGAGTGCCTTCAGGGAGAGACCGAAAGAGATAGCGAGGGAACAACTGAGGGAGAGGGAGGAGAGGTTGAGGGAGATAGAGAGGCAGCAGGAGCTAGAAAGGCAAGAAAGAGAATTAGAAATGGAGCGGGCAAAGCTGAGAGAGATTCAGCGAGAGGAAAGGATGAGGCAGTGGGAGAGAGAACGAGAGAGGGAACTGGAAAGGACAAAAGAGGCTGAGAAGGAAAGGATGGAAAATCAACAGTTCCCCTCACATCCGGACTGTTACAGTAGCCCTAGCATCAGAGAACAAGGAAACTTCCAGTATAAGGACCAGTTCTACAACTGGTCCGGACAACAGACATTTTCTCATTGTCAAAACCAAAACCAAGTCCCGCATTCAGCTTTTCATCTCGTCAGAAATCATATGCAGCCAGAGAACCAAGAGGCTTTCCATCAGGGATACAACACAAGGAGCTACACCCCCACAGAGGTAGGAGGAGTTTCATCATTGTAGACATAACCAGATTTACATTACACAATCATTAAAGGTGCAAATATTTGAAATCTGACATAACTGCTGGTATGAAAGTTTATTGATATCAAACAGGGATTTAAAACAGCCTTTCTGTTATCTGCTAGGGTCAGTCTTCTTTTTGTCTCTTTCTAACCAAATGTTTCCAACATTAAGTCCTGTTTAGACCGCTTTCTTACCTGTATGATCAGTTGATCTGCCTCATTAGAAGGTAGTCTTCTTGTGAACAGCTTCTGACATAGTTTTGCTTCTTCTTTGTTTTAAAAACCTCTTAATCTGTAGATCCTGTTAACATTCTTATCACAGTAATAACCTACAAACTGAAGAGTGTTGTGTTTAGTGTGACGTAGCACAGTTTAGATGACGTGCTGTCAGTATTTTTCTATTAATCTTTCACTTTAAAAACATGTTCCAATTAAAAACCCATTAATGGATAGTTTGGGACTGTCCATTAATAACAAAAAAAAGTCAGAATTCTGACTTTTTTCTCATATTATACTGAAATAAAATGTAAAAATCAGTTCACTTTTTTTATTTTTTCAGTGGCCCCTTATCCTTTTAGGTAATATTGAATATTTCTAGAACTAAACGTAACTAAAGCTGCGCAGTGAGGAGAAAAAAAGTCTGACCCCCGAAAGACTAAAAACTAACTCTAATTTGTCAACCAGTATCTAAAAGGATCTAGCGGCCGCTTTTGGATTCTGAGTTAAATTGTTGCTCTGTCCAAGTCCTCCGTGGTTGAATGGTTGGTCTGAAGCTGAACCTCACATCCTGCATGTGGTCAAGGTCTGAAGATCTCATAGAAAGTTGGACGGATCTTTGAAATATTTCATGGGATTGAGGGTAGATTGAGCAACGACATTGCTCTATGGTTCTGGTGATAATAGCAGTGTTGGGTTACAGCCTCACCGCAAATTGATTCGAATCCCTGGAGAGCAGGGTCGAACCTTTACAATTCCCCTGAAATACATCCTCTAAGTATCATTATCGGTTGACACAGACTAATCCAAACTGACATTTGTTTTGGGACTCAACACATCTTAAGATCAGCAAATATTTCAGCCAAGCGGACCAGGTTTTGTTGTTCAGAGGGACTTTGCTATGCTTAAGCCTTGGGGGGGGATGTTGAACCCTGCACTCCTGCATGCCAGGGTGCTTTTTAAATCAAAGCTCGGGGCTCTGATGCCACAGTGATAACCTCGAGTGGTGAATTCTACCACTTACTACGTGTGGTATTCTTAATGGGTACAGATGTGCCGGACTTGTCCCTTTGCAGACACAAACTCATGTTTATGAACATCATTCTATCAGGAATGTATTATCTATTAAAGTGAAAACTTTATCTTCATTTCTCCCCAGACCAAACCACAACGTTAAAGTGGTCAGACACTGAATCTGCTGCATATTGAAATTGTTTGTGGGTTGTTGTTTTTTTAATAAAAGTGGCCGCAGTTAATCTTATTTGTTTATGTCAATATTCAGTTTTTTTCCATTTCAAAAACATACAATAAAAATACAGTAAAGTACATGAATGACAATTTGGTTGAATGCCAATAGAGGCTGAATGAGTGTAAAGAGCATCACAGTATGTTTATAGTATTCCTTACTTTAGAGCAGAGCTCACTTATTAGCAGACCGCGGTTTGGATCCAAACCCACCTGCTGGCTAATCTGGACCCAACCTGATTTAAAACATTCATGAATTACTGCATGTTGTCCGACGACAGAACCAAACTACACTTTAGCCGCCTCTCCTGTTAATATGGTAAACCTTCCCGTGTGTCCGGGACTAGGCTACATGTGATTCAAATTAGCCATTGAGCTGCTGTCAGTCCGGTTTGCTGCTGCTGCTACTTTTAGACACAGAAGGCAAACCTGTGGTAAGCCGGGCGATGGGAAAGAAGGAGAAGAGGATGAGAAAAAGAGAAAGAAAGTGTGGACTGCTGGAAGAACTGTGGTGAACTAGAGAAAGAAATGTGAAATGGCGTGCTCAAAGATGACCCTGCACATTTAGAGGATGTTTGGCTCAACCTGCTGCTGTGAAGCAGGATTCTCCATCATGAACAGAATCAAAAATAGATATGGATCCAGGCTCACGAATCAGCAGCTTAATATGTGCTTGAGAATGGCTTTGTCTCCATTCGAACTCAGGTTTAAAGCCTTGCAGGGCAGCTTAAATCCATAAAAAAGAAAGAAAAAATGGTCAGTTCAGGTGTTTTATAAAATATGTGAATCAGGAAATTGTCTATATACCAAACTGAACGATTGTTGTTCTCTACTTCAAAAACAATTTAGATTTTAAAATGAAAAAACGTTCAATTTTTTATAGTTTTTTATTAAAAAATTGAAGGTATAACATGGATGAATAAACTCCTAATTTTATTACAGTGTTCTGTTTAAAGTAACAGATTATAATTAAAATTGTCTCTGGACCTTTACTGGATGTTTATTTTCTTTGTTTGGACCCTGCTGATTTTTAATTGGTTACCTCTGCTATAGAGGGACTAAATATAAATAATAAATGCAAGATAAAATTAATTATACAGTAGATTTGAAATTATAATAGCGAGAAAAACGGCATGACACTTTTAATTTAGTTTTTCAAAATTTAAAGCTATATATTTGAATGTCTTTACTGCTAAACCAAAGGTAAATTCTTTGTTTTTCTGTAGAAATTCAGCCAAAAAGAGCTGATTTTGTTTGTATGATCTCTTCTTCAGGTAGGATTTTAAATTTAAGTTTTTACACAGAACCCACCAAACATTTCCAGATGCCTTGTTTAAGTTACTCTAAAACCCACAACTAAAATATATCCTTTTATCTAAAATACTGAAATTTCCCTTATTGTTCCGTTTAAATGGAGAAGGTTCGCCGAGCCGTTTTTAAAAGGGGGCGTATTTATTTTGCAGTGGTTACTTTGCTCTATTTCTAGGACATTATGCGCTGCTGAAAGCAGGTGGCTGAATATATAAAAGTCTTCTCCTATCATGCCAAGAAAAATACCATCTGGGTGTTCTGAGAAAAGCAGGATCTGTTCCATTACTGTGTTTTTGTGCAGCCTCCCCACCCTGATGGGTCTAAAGGAGACATTCACCTCTAAAACATGAGAGGGCAGTAAGTTTGTTAAGCCCTCTTTCTCCTCTGGTTTGCAACAGCATGCTTGTAGCAGTATGTCCAGTTGCATCTCATAGGTTGATCTGAATTAGTGTTGCTAATAACCATCTCTTTGAATCCTTTAAAACTATGATTGTAACAAAAATTATAGGAATATCAACAGTTTAGTTTGTAGTAAAGGACAAATTCTAGAAACAGATCTGTTACCCCTGTTGGGTTTTAGATATGTTGTTAAAAAATCAGCTCAAATAAAAATTGCTTTGCAAGTACTGATTCTATAAATAAAGAAGAATCAAGAAGAATGTGACACTAACTTTAAACAGCAGACCTGGGGTTTTTTCACTTGAAGAGCACTGAAGCTAAGCGTACACAGCGATTTCTTTCAATGGTTGCATGCAGCTGCAGCTCACACTGTACGACAAAACCCTTTCATCGTACAGTGTGAGTTTACAGCTCATGATGCATGTTCTCACACTGTGCGACCCGATGATCTGATGCGATCTACCTGCTCACACTACGTCTGAGATAAGATTTGTCTATCGTGAAGCCAAACAAGTAGAAGAGGAATATGAAGCTCACTAGGGCGAAACTTGCTGCTTTGGTAATTTGTGCAATTTTGTCCTGAAAGCCCTAAAAAGAAAAGGCGACAACTTATTTGGACAAAGACATGGCTGAACAAATGTGGCTACTATGGTCTGTCAATTTTACAGAAAGAGTTAGATTTCACTCGCGCCCCGATTCCTGATCAGGAGGTGGTCGTGAGAGGCTTATTGCCCCTCGTTACCCCCTGTACACTATACGACGCACGATCAGGCTGAAAGTCGGCCCGATCGAAAAATTCTCGCACTACTGTAAAGTCGGCCCGAAAAAGGGCAAAAAATTGCACCGTGTATTCCCAGCTTAAGCTTCAGTTGTCAGATAGGGCAGACAATGTTTCCTGATCCAGCATAATCTGTAATACAAATAATTTAAAATCCAACAGTATAAAACAAATAAATTTAGCTGCAATAAATAGAGCCTTCCTGTTATCCCCTGAAAGTCTTACTCTCTCTCAGCTTGAATAAACGGTGAGCAGGTCTCAACAAGTTGTCTCAGTTAATTTCTTCTCTACTTCCACTGGCTCCTCGTTAGTCTCTGACTCCTCGATCCGGCTGAAAATACCTCATTTCCAATCATCACCCAGTTTGTGGAATTCCCTATTAGACGAGTTGGAATAAGTTTAAGGTGATGGGAAAAAAAATGCTGGAACTGAGACTAGACTAAATTTACACACAAATGTTGACAAATAGTTGAGTTAAGTGGTGCGCAAACAAGCGTTTGGGTTCAGTTGTACCTGATAGAAAGATATGGATAAAAAAAGAATGTGGCAAACAACAATAGAAGGAAGAAAGTGTCCTTAATGTAGCAGAAAAGGCCTCCACCCTAATCAGCTTTGTTTCCGCCCAAGAATATTGCAGGGTGGAGGAGCACACCCACTTCCCTTCAGCTGCTCCAACCCACAATTTCCACTGTACGGATCCTTTTTTTGCATCCCTTCAGTGTTAATAACCTCATCCAATCTCTTTGCAGACGTTTCACGCTCCGCAACAGGAAACGACCAAGCTTGGCAGGAAGTACAGCCTGACAGAGAGGTGAGTTTCTCAATTTGAACTACTTTCATCACGTTTACTTATCAAACATGAATCTCTTACTTTTCGCTTTTTGTCGGGAGGCAGCATTCAAGACACACACCTGCTTCAATAACCCTCCAGGGTCACTAGGCGGGGTGGGCCCGTTGAGTATCGGCAGGCGGAAAGCCCACTTAGTCACGGCTGGCTGTGATTTAGGTCTAATGAGCTCTAAGTGTGGGGGGGGCAATCATCCATTCCCAAAGTGTGACCACAGTGAAATGCACAGTATTTGGATGTATATAAACATGTAATAGACGGGAGGAGAAAGGCATGTAGGGTATGTGAGGCCTCCGCTCATCTCTGACCTAAAGTGACCTGGGAATCCAGAAAGGAAGCCATTGTTGCAGCTTTTACTGTAGTTTTTTATTTTGTCCTTGCAACAAATTTTATGTTTTCACACCAGTCCTTCAAGACAAGCTATACAATATTAACTTATAACAAATATATCCATATTTCCTGTTTTTGTTTAAGCGTTCCATCAAGCTCCAACCCTACCTAACAGGCAGAGCATTTCAAGATTCATGTTAACGCCGAGTTTTCAGATGTCAAAAAAGCCCTCCAAACAAACGAGTGCTGAGTAAAAACCCTATNTTAAGCTTCAGTTGTCAGATAGGGCAGACAATGTTTCCTGATCCAGCATAATCTGTAATACAAATAATTTAAAATCCAACAGTATAAAACAAATAAATTTAGCTGCAATAAATAGAGCCTTCCTGTTATCCCCTGAAAGTCTTACTCTCTCTCAGCTTGAATAAACGGTGAGCAGGTCTCAACAAGTTGTCTCAGTTAATTTCTTCTCTACTTCCACTGGCTCCTCGTTAGTCTCTGACTCCTCGATCCGGCTGAAAATACCTCATTTCCAATCATCACCCAGTTTGTGGAATTCCCTATTAGACGAGTTGGAATAAGTTTAAGGTGATGGGAAAAAAAATGCTGGAACTGAGACTAGACTAAATTTACACACAAATGTTGACAAATAGTTGAGTTAAGTGGTGCAAAAACAAGCGTTTGGGTTCAGTTGTACCTGATAGAAAGATATGGATAAAAAAAGAATGTGGCAAACAACAATAGAAGGAAGAAAGTGTCCTTAATGTAGCAGAAAAGGCCTCCACCCTAATCAGCTTTGTTTCCGCCCAAGAATATTGCAGGGTGGAGGAGCACACCCACTTCCCTTCAGCTGCTCCAACCCACAATTTCCACTGTACGGATCCTTTTTTTGCATCCCTTCAGTGTTAATAACCTCATCCAATCTCTTTGCAGACGTTTCACGCTCCGCAACAGGAAACGACCAAGCTTGGCAGGAAGTACAGCCTGACAGAGAGGTGAGTTTCTCAATTTGAACTACTTTCATCACGTTTACTTATCAAACATGAATCTCTTACTTTTCGCTTTTTGTCGGGAGGCAGCGTTCAAGACACACACCTGCTTCAATAACCCTCCAGGGTCACTAGGCGGGGTGGGCCCGTTGAGTATCGGCAGGCGGAAAGCCCACTTAGTCACGGCTGGCTGTGATTTAGGTCTAATGAGCTCTAAGTGTGGGGGGGGCAATCATCCATTCCCAAAGTGTGACCACAGTGAAATGCACAGTATTTGGATGTATATAAACATGTAATAGACGGGAGGAGAAAGGCATGTAGGGTATGTGAGGCCTCCGCTCATCTCTGACCTAAAGTGACCTGGGAATCCAGAAAGGAAGCCATTGTTGCAGCTTTTACTGTAGTTTTTTATTTTGTCCTTGCAACAAATTTTATGTTTTCACACCAGTCCTTCAAGACAAGCTATACAATATTAACTTATAACAAATATATCCATATTTCCTGTTTTTGTTTAAGCGTTCCATCAAGCTCCAACCCTACCTAACAGGCAGAGCATTTCAAGATTCATGTTAACGCCGAGTTTTCAGATGTCAAAAAAGCCCTCCAAACAAACGAGTGCTGAGTAAAAACCCTATTAGTTATTCAAAAAATTGTTTCACTGTGAGCGTCAGACGTCCCTTGACTTTGATTTTGCCAACTTTGATGCATGTGCGTCATTCAGAACAATATTTATGACGATGTAAAAACAGTTAGTCTCATTCTTTTTTCTCCCCTCTTCTCGTCGTAAACCAATGGATAAAGGGTGAGATTTTCATCAACTTCAGACTCCATGGATGCTCTGTATCTAAAGTGTCTCACTTTGATCTGTTTTTCTAAAGATGGATGTGACCCATCCATCATAAACTCTCCTTTGTTCTTTTATTTATGTCTTACGGCTTTCCATCCACCACAGAGACTACTCTAGCTGGAGACGAGAGTCCAGGCCGCCGCAGAGCGTCCATCAGCAGCAGCATCCCCTTCATCAGGCGCAGTGGGACTCCAGACGGCCCGCCAGTCGCAGCGATGACCGAGACGGCTGCAACGCCGCCCCCCCGCCGGCTCCCCTTTACCTCCGAGGACGAGCCATGTCTGAAAACGACCTTCGCTTCGAGAGCAACCATCGCTGGTCGCCCTCTATTTACGGCTCCGTGAGCCAGACCCTGAGCGAGATGGAGGAGGGCGGAGTCCCGACCAGCGCTGCCAGGCAGAGGAAGAAGAAAACGCCTCCTCCGCCCAGACCACCTCCGCCCAAATGGGAGCAGTTCCACCGCCGACGGGCCTCCCACCACGCCCTGCTGGCGTCCTCTCCTTTCGCTGCTCCTCCCTCCCTCAGCACGGATGGACGCCACTCGGCTCACTCCCTCTCCTACGCCCCCCCGCCCGATACGTCGAGGCAGAGGTCCTACAGCCTGCCCCCGGAGAGGCAGGAAGCAGAGAGCTGTTTTCAGTGCAGCTGCAGCCGAATCCAAACCTCAACCCTATCCCAGCCGTCCAATCAGAGCGCAGCTCCGCCCAGCCCCATGCTGTCCAGGAAGGGCTTCAGGCCAGTGGCCCCGCCCCATGATGAGAGGGAGGATGAGGTAGGGGCGGAGCCCGCAGCTTGTCCACCAGCTGACAGCCCAGTGAGCAGGTGAGGCGACATCATGACCTTTTGTTAAAGCGTTTTAGCTGTAATATATTCTCCATTAATTTAAAGCAGCTGATTTACATTGATAGTTAATTAACATTTAATTAACCATCAATTTAAAGTAGCTGATTTACATTGATAGTTAATTAACATTTAATTAACTATCAATTTAAAGCAGCTGATTTACATTGATAGTTAATTAACATTTAATTAACCATCAATTTAAAGTAGCTGATTTACATTGATAGTTAATTAACATTTAATTAACTATCAATTTAAAGCAGCTGATTTACATTGATAGTTAATTAACATTTAATTAACTATCAATTTAAAGCAGCTGATTTACATTGATAGTTAATTAACATTTAATTAACTATCAATTTAAAGTAGCTGATTTACATTGATAGTTAATTAACATTTAATTAACTATCAATTTAAAGTAGCTGATTTACATTGATAGTTAATTAACATTTAATTAACTATCAATTTAAAGCAGCTGATTTACATTGATAGTTAATTAACATTTAATTAACCATCAATTTAAAGTAGCGAGGCGGTTTCTGAAATGTCATTTCTCTCCCAGATCATCTGGAATGGACGTGAGCCACAGTCTGGATCCCGAATCACAGCCTGGCGTCAGACCTGGAGCCGACTGGGAGAGAGCCGCCGCGCCTTCCCCCAGCTTAGAAAATGGTCGTCCTGCTGACGCTCACTACAGCCAAGCAGAGCAGCAGCAGCAGGTGTTTATAAGCAGAGGCTTCCAGGCTGACCAGAGGCAGAACCCCCCCGAGTCTGGAACCGAAGCCACGCTGAGCCCGAGCCAGAGCCCCGCCCACAGCCTGGACGCAGAGCTGGAGGTTCCCTTGGAAACAGACATCGATGATTTCCAGGAGCTGCCCGTGGAGGAGCTGCCCATCAGCAGCGAGCTGCCATGCTTCGCTCAACCCGTCACAGTCTTGGAGACGGATATCGACACGCTGCCTGATCCGGGAGACTCGCCGTCAGCCGAAGCTCTGGATGGGAGCTGCTCGCTGGAAGAGGAGGAGGAGCTGGAGCTTTTCCCGCCCAGCGGGGAGGGAGAGTCGGAGACGGAGAGCTGGAGGGGAGGCTGCCCGTCTGCGGAGCACAACACCGACAGCCTGGACAGGTAACTCCACCCCCACCTGACGTCAGCAGCTCCATTTATTATCATTCATCCATGAACCGTTTCCTCTGCTGGTTTTTCTCGCTTCAGGCAGTCTGGGGCGAGCTCCAGCTGTTCGTCTTATTACCACACATCAGCAGCCAAGGCTCAGATTCTGTCCCAGATGAAGGACTTCACCGACCGCGGAGAGAAGCTCCAGGAGGACGAGCTCACCTACAAGGTAGACGCAGGAACCCAACCTCATGTGGAACGGGTCCATCCCTACAGCACGTCTTCTGTGAGGTTTTACTGACTAAACCAAACAGTTTCAACCATCTAGATGAGGAAGTGTCAGAGTTTAACCGGCAAGATTTTAGAACAGGGTTTCCGCAGGTCATTAAAAATCATTAAAAGTCATTAAATTATTTTTTAAATGAAGGTTTTAATTGGCATTAAAATTCATTAAATGTGATTATCGTGGCATTTAAAATGCTTTGTTTAAAATAAATAAAAAACAATTTAATAAAATATATCAGATATAACTGGTTCCGTGTGTTTGCGTGGAACTGTTTCCAGTTGATCGGAAAACCGTATGTTCGTAAAAGAAGCACGAGGCGGAGAAAAAGCTAGAGAACTGGGAAAATGCACATTTCAACTAAAGTGGCTGGAAAACGAGGAATTCTAGACATGGCTGCAGCCTGTCGACGGTAAAGATAACGGAGGATTTTGCAGTGTTATTAAAATATATATATATATATATGTATATATATATATATATATATATACACATACATACATATATGTGTGTATATATATATGTGTGTGTATATGAGAGTCATGGGTACTTGTTGATGGCATTAAAATTATTTCTAAGAGCATTAAATGAACGTTAAAAAGCATTAAATTGGAGTTACTCATTCCTGTATAAACCCTGCAGAACTAATTTCCTCTTAAAAATACAACAAAGTAAATCAAGAATTTAACGCAAACTTTAGGTACCTGTTTAGAGGTTACATTTAACTTTTCCCCCCTAAATACTGACTTTATTTAATGTTACTTTTGATGATTTATTTGTGATGAAGCCGTTCCCCCTGTAGTACCTCCTCAAACCACCAGAGGCTGCTATCCTGTCGAGAAAGACCTGTGGGCTAGAAGTTGATTTAAAATTCAATACAATTTAGTTTTATTTATATAGCGCCAATTCACAACACATGTCACAGGGTTTCCACTGGTCATTAAAAGTCATTAAATTATTAATTTTTAAAATAAGGCCTTAATTGGCATTATAATTCATTAAGTGTGAATATTGCGGCATTTAAAATGCTTATTAAAAAAAAAGACTGAGAGAGAGTTTCTTGACTGTGTTGAAAAAGTTCAGGCTCAGGATTTTTCTTCGCTTTAATCCCTGGAGCAGTTCAAATGGTTTTGGAGTGAGTGAGGTTTTCAGCAGAGTTACCAGCGATGACGAAGGGCTGCCGTTTGTTTTCCGGTTGTGAGTTGAAAGCTTTGTTTCTGTGTTGTGCAGAAGCAGCTGATGGAGAGCCTCCGTAAGAAGCTGGGAGTGCTGAGGGAGGCTCAGAGGGGCCTGCAGGAGGACATCAGGGCCAACGCACAGCTGGGAGACGAGGTGAGCTACTGTTTAATCACTAGATTAAATAAGACTTCTTTTTTACTTTGAAATCAGGATTTGGCTTTTAATCAAAGAAAAAAAGAAACAAGGTTCCCTAAATAAGGTTGAAGGTTAAGTTGAATAACAGGTCAGTTCAGGTGTTTTATAAAATAGGTGAATCAGGAAATTGTCTTTATACCAAACAAAACGATTGACATGGATGCATAAAAACCTCATTTTATATCAGTGTTAAATTCTGTTGAAAGTAACAGATTATGATTAAAAATTTCTCCGGACCTTTACTGGTTGATAATTTTCTTTTTTCAGACCCTGCTGATTTTTAACTGGTTACCCCTGATCTACATCTTTCAGTGTCCAGGTTCTGGATCATCCTTATCGGACTTTATCCCTGATCTCTATATGTTCCCTCTGCCTGCTTCTGAAACCCTTCAGGTGGAGAACATGGTGGTGGCGGTGTGCAAGCCCAACGAGGTGGACAAGTACCGCATGTTCATCGGCGACCTGGACAAGGTGGTCAGCCTGATGCTGTCTCTGTCTGGGAGGCTGCTCAGAGTGGAAACCACGCTGGACACGCTGGACCCCGAGACGGAGCACCAGGACCGGGTGAGGAGGAGGAGGAGGAGGAGGAGGAGGAAAAGGAAAACCATTTTCAATTGAAAGGAGTCTAATCTCTCCATCCTGTGTCTGCCCTATAGCTCCCCCTGTTGGAAAAGAAGCGTCAGCTCATGAGGCAGCTGTCTGAGGCTCAGGACTTGAAGGACCACGTGGATCGCAGAGAGCAGGCCGTCAGCCGGGTTCTGGCCCGCTGCCTCAGCCCGGAGCAGCACAGAGACTACAGGTGAGCAGGAATTCAGCTCGCTATCAACACGGAGCAGAAACTATCCTGGAGTTACACCTTTTCCTCTGTACTCTGTTTTTTTTCTTTCCTCTTCAGCCACTTCGTGAAGATGAAGGCTGCCTTGCTGGTGGAGCAGAGGCAACTCGAGGACAAGATTCGTCTGGGAGAGGAGCAGCTGAGAGGACTGAGAGAGAGCCTGGGCCTGGGAATGGGTTTAGGAATATCAATGGGATACGGACATTACTGTGGATAAAGCTGTAACATTCAGTCCAAAAAGCAGACCTCATGCTTTCATGTTAAACACATACTGAAGGACGGTAACTTGCGCATCTATCTTGACTTTTCTATGATGCCGTTAAATATGAAGCTGCTGCAGACAGTAAGTTCAGCATAAATCTAGGTATTAAAAGCCACTGACTGTTCACCTGCAACCACTGCAACAAGTCAGGGTTAAATGATCTATTCCAGCTCCAAATCACCAACTGAGAACCCTGAAGGTGCTTCTAAGCAAACATTAAGGGATTTTTTTTAACAATAACAGCGACAAGATCCGCTTGAAGAGGGGAGCGACTCTGAGAGGGCATACCGTTTCCAAGACAACGACGAAGAACTCAAACACTTTGTGCCTTAAACAAGTACTGTACAATTAAAGTCACATTATGTATTTTACGTTGTTCTACACTCTGTCGCCAAAGACTTTGACTGTCATTCACTTCTGTTTTCTTTTGTATTTAAATCTCCTGGTTCAGAGAACCTGGGGAGGTTATCTTTGGTGCTCCGTATAACCACACTAAAGCCAACATTTCTCAGCTTTATTTACTTTAAAGCATCGATTCAGCTTCATATAAACTGTTGTATCGTCTGGTTTTGTGTTATTTTGTGTCACATTACTGTATTTGTGGAGAGTTTGACACTCTGTTCACTGTCATATAATCTTTATTTGCAGAAAGGCAAGGTGTTTGTTATGAATGTGGTTTGTATATTATGGTTTTGATTTTTTTTTTAAGGAACATTTGTTGTAAAAGATGAGTGAGAAGATCTGGAAAAATTGAAGTTTACTGTAAATGTTTACAATGAATGAAAGAATCCGAGGAGGACGGATGGTTCTGTTGCATCACGTGACGTTAAGATAATTAAAAACATTTTCAGCATTTTATCCCAAATCATAACCTTTACTGACTTGGACATTTTTATTTAATTTCATTTCATCCAGTGCAGACAAATTTGGATACAAAACCAACCTTTTTGTAAACACATTCTAATTGGTTATTCTCTATCTTGCTAGATTAGGACAGAACATTGGCAAAAAAAGAGGTATTTGATCAGAATATATATGTTAAACAAAACCGTGATAAAAAAGAAAAACTAAGCATTTCAGAAAGTTATATTTTATCGGTCGCTGACTCATGTACGCTGTTGAAAAATATATTTCCATTTATGTACTTCTCAGCCTTCATCGTTGTACAGTAAAGGGCTAGCTACAAGCTAGCTTAGCATACAGACTGAAATTCTTTCACTGTCTCAAACGTTTTGTTATTTTTCTCAAAATTCACAATTAAACACTTTTTTGTTTTTGTAATGCTCAAAATATATTTGACAATAAAGGCAGCACAGAAAACCCTCATGCCAAGTCAGCAAAACTGTTCTGCTAGCTTAAAGCTCCTAGCTGTCAGCCTTTTAGCTATGAATTTTAACACGTATTTTGGTTAAAAATGGCAATAATATCAGGAAAATAGCTCCTTAAAATGTTGGCAGGTTAATTTTTACTGTAACTTTGCCTATTTAATGTGTGTGATCCAAAGGGCTAAAAATTAGCATGCTAGGTCTAAATTAGGCTCTAGCCTACATTCAAGAAGTCTTTGAAATTTCCAAACTTTTAGGGTTTTTTTTTTTTTTTTTTTTATCCTACCCTACGTTTTGATTCTACAGAAGAGGATTAGGGCCACTGAAAAAATTTAAGTTGTCTGATTTTTAAATATTATTTCAGTTTAATATGGGAAAAAGTAAGAATTCTGATTTTTTTTTTTTTCAGAATACAGACTTTAATCTCAGAATTCTGACTTTTTTCTCTCAAAATTCTGATTTTAATCTCATAATTTGAGATTTAATCTCAGAATTCTGAATTTTTTCTCAGAATTCCGACTTTTTTCTCAAAATTCTGATTTCAATCTCAGAATTTATTCTTAGATTTTGAGAAAAAAAAGTCTGATTTTGAGATTAATCTCAGAATTCTGACATTTTTCTCAGAATTCCGACTTTTTTCTCAAAATTCTGATTTCAATCTCAGAATTTATTCTTGTATTCCGAGAAAAAAGTCAGAATTTGAGATTAATCTCAGAATTCCGACTTTTTTCTCAAAATTCTGATTTCAATCTCAGAATTTATTCTTAGATTCTGAGAAAAAAAAGTCAGAATTTGAGATTAATCTCAGAATTCTGACATTTTTCTCAGAATTCTGACTTTTTTCTCAAAATTCTGATTTCAATCTCAGAATGCATTCTCAGATTCTGAGAAAAAAGTCAGGATTCTGAGATTAAAGTCAGAATTCTGAGAATAAAAGTCAGAATTCTCAGATTAAAGTCAGAATTCTGACTTTTTCCTCATATTATACTGAAATAAAATGTAAAAATTAGTTAACCTTTTTAATTTGTTCAGTTGCCCTAATCCTCTTCCGTATGATTTGGTATCAATTTGGTCCAAATTGAAAGGAAGAAAGGACAATGAAAGGTTTAAAAATCCAAAATGGCTGCCACAAGCATCAAATACCTGGCTAGCTGCAGGAAATAAATCCCTTATAGTGCTCTAAAAGATTAGTAAAGATTTTTCTTCAGTAATTGAATGTAAAAAAAAATGCAGAAAGGTGCATTTTTATCAGCTTGCGTTGCTAAAAGGTGTCAGCATGAGAAGTGGTTCTCTGATGTGCATCTTGAACACAATCTCACTGTACAGTTAGTTATTATGATGTGGTCTTCCACTACTTTACCGCCACCTGCAGGACAAAAGCCGCTAGTGAAGGAAAAGGTTAACAAAACTTTTAGAAGGGACATGCTTGAAGGAATTGTGCCTCTTTAATTAATTAGTTTTAAAAAAGAGATGAAAAAATGCAGCAGTCAACATTGTTTCTATTTCACTGGTTAATTGCTGATAAAATGTTCCATTTAGATTTAGCTTCAAGGGTATTCAAAGCTTCTTTATTAGCGCAGTATTCTTGGTTTTAATCAAGCCTAAACCTAAGATTTACACCAAGCTTTGTTATTGTGTATATATTGAATGTGTTTCAGTGCAACAGCATTTTTTATTGGAAATGTATTGATGCTATAAGGACAAACATGTTGGACCTGTAAGAGAATATTTCTTTTGTTTTCCTGTTAAATTTTGCGTTAATAAAGAAAAAAAAATATTGCAGGATGTTGTACCATAAATAATAATTATTTTTAAACTACCTCTGTGTCTCCTGTGGTGATTTATTTATGGTTTGACTGTTTTCCCAAATGCCTTTGTGGGGAAGTTTGCATTTTACAGATGTGTGGTTAAATAAACAAGGCTGGAGTTCATATGGAAGCTGGTAAAGGACAAGTGGAGCGAGGGGAGTAATTCAGAGGGAGCTGCACAGATTTCCCCAGGAGGCTCGTTGAACAGAAATCATTTGTGGATAATACTAATAGTTCTGTTTACGTTGGAAGTGGAGGCTGTTAAAAATCATTTGCGGTTAAGTTAAAAGAGGAATGAGTTTAATTACAGAGTCAGAAATAAAATTACACAGCGGTGCTGTAAAATAGAACGTACCCTTTTGCAGATTTCTTCCATTTTTACATCTGTGTCACACAAACTGGATATAAAATCCACTTTTCAAAGGAGTTTTTAATATGAAACAAAAAAGAATCACCTGATGAAACTAATCTGTATGTGAAAAGGTAAACGTTCACTAAACCTTATGACCCTTTGCCATATTAGGCAGAAACAATACAAATAAAGCTTTGACATGTTTTCATATCTTTATAACGCTGTGTTGTTATTTTCATTTTTTTTCTGGGGGCTCTTGATTTGAATGCAGTCTAGACTAGTTTTTGTTTGAGGATTTGAAATGTGGACTTGTTGGTACGTTTAGATGGTGCATAATCCTAAGTATGGTTGAGCTTACCATGGTTTATAAATATTGTCATACCTCTTATCATAAATATTGTCATACCCATAACTAATTTTTTCAAATTACAGACTTAGACTTTATCCCTTGGGATATAAAGAAATCAGCATTTGCACATTATTGCACTTGCACTGCAGAACTGTTCTGACCACTTCAATAAGTGAAGATTATACAGACTACACAGTGGTTGACTTGGATTATTTCACTACAAACAAACATTAATATATTTAAATTTAGCCCAACATTAAGTGGTGTACAATTGTGAAAAAGGGGAAGAAAATTATGTGATTTTAACTATTTCTTTTCACAGTGTGAAAAAAGTATTCATCCCCTTTTCGTCTGTGTGCAGTTGCCTGATAATGACTAGAGTCCACCTGTGTGTTTTATAATCTGCTCTGTGATGGCTTGGTGGGAATTCTAGAAAATGTAAGTGGTTTTAAAGTAAAAGTGGTTAAAAACAAGAAAAGGAGGAAGATGTGAAAGTTTGTGAGCACTGATCACATTGGAAGAGGTGCATTTGCAGAATAAATGCTCATTGGTTACATGAGTTCCAATGTGAACCGTATAAATCCTCCACCACTGAGAGGTTTAAATGTCAGAAGTTTGGTGATCAACAATGTGGTAGACAGCGTGGATATGAAAAACATGCAAAAGATGCACCAATTAAATGCTGCAACTGTGGAGGAGGAGTGTACTACTGTCTATATAGGATGTGATGTCAGCAAAAGGTCTGAAGAAATAGAAAAAATGTGACTAGAGCGATGAACAGGTTATGATGAAGCTGCAAAAGGAATCCCACCAACATTGACAACATAAAAACAAGTAAAACAAATTATAAAGTCAAATTTGATTTGATATTTGTCATTTATTGTGTTGGGTTAGTTTAAACCAGGAGTCACCAACCTTTTCAAGGCTGAGGGCTGCTTTATGGCTACTGAGTTACGGGATTGGCTACCGATACTGACCTATAAACTGAGCGATCAGTGTTCACCTCAACTCCATACATAATAAACATACTTTTTACTGG
>NW_015150794.1:853537-865685 GCF_000732505.1 Cyprinodon variegatus
AAGGAAGGAAGGAAGGAAGGAAGGAAGGAAGGAAGGAAGGAAGGAAAATGGGGGGATGGAGGAAAAAGGGGTGATAAAGGAAGGAAGGAAGGAAGGAAGGAAGGAAGGATTCAATGTTTTCACGTACCCCCTGCAATGCATTCACTGCAAAAACAATCAAGAAATAAGTAAAAATGTCTTAAATTAAGTGTATTTACCATTAATTTAAGTAGGTGAATGAGATGATTTGCCAATAGAATGAGTATTTCGACTTTTGAAATGAGATAAATAATATTCACTCGAAATCAGACAATGAAATTATTTTTTGTTATTTTAAATGTTAATCGTTTTGTTCCATTGGCAAAGTGTTTTATTACCTTCTTAATTTAAGAACAAATGCACTTTAAGAAAAAAAAAAGCCTTATGTGGATTTCGATATTTTCCTGTGTTGGCGGACCACTACACTGCAAAAAAATTATTTTTTTCTTAAAGTGTTTTCTCTTGAATTGAGGAGGAAAGTGAGATACTGCAAATGGAACAAGACTACTTACATTTAAAATAATAATAATAAAAAAAAGATTGTTTTGTTTTAGGTGCATATTATTTAATGATCTTATTCTAAGAGTGAAAATACTCATCCCATTGGCAAACTATCTCATTCACCTACTTAAATTAAGGGTAAATACATTTAGTTTAAGACATTTTTACTTATTTCCAGATCGTTTTTCCAGTGCAGGGGTACCAATACCCCTGTTTGGGAATCACTGGTCTGCAGTTATTAAAAAAAAAAGAAAACAGGATATGTGATTTCCTGCAATCAACAGTTACATTTTTATTACAAAATATCCCAAAACCCTAAAAACAAAGAAATATTAAAAATCACATTTTAGCAGATACAAAAGCCAGATAAGAGTCTTAAACAAATAGGATTTTCCTCAGAGGCAGTTTGATACTAGATTTAAAAAAAATTCTTAAAAACCTTAGAAAGTTTTTATTCTTAAAACTTGAAAAAAGTTTTAAAAAATCTTTTTCATATACATAAAAAGTAATGCTGTCCAGAGAAAAACTTAAAAAACATGTATCCATGAGTTCAAAACATCTGAATACAATAAAGAAACATGAGAATCCAGAGCAGAAATAACCTCAATAAGGACAAAACTGATCTTCAAATCTTCTAAAGATGTTTTATCTTTTCTATTCCTTTTTCTTTCAGGTTGATCTTCTGTCACACTAGTAATAGGATTCTTTCAGCTCCATAACCAGACCTAAAGGAACTGGAAATAGATTTTCTGCTTTTTTTTTTATTAATAAACAGAAATTAAACACGAGTTCTTAACCCTAACTTGCAATGATCAATCTTGGAGTCATTTATTGTACTTTTTTTTCTCCACAAAAGAAGCTATAACTTCTACAGCATTCATTCACATTCTTAGCAGAATTATTGATGAATCATGCAAAGAAATTCCATTTAAGCAACATTTAAAAAAACATCCACAATAAGACGTTATTTCCATACAACAAGTGCAAATATGATTTTTTTAAAAATACCCACATCTTCCAAAAAACATGTATTCTACAGTAAAGAACCAAACATGTGGTGAAGATGGAGAGTCTTCCTCTATGCCGAGGTTTGAAAGTAGAGAAGCTTTCGTAGGAAGTTGAAATTTCCAGGCATCTGCTTGTAAAGGCCTTTTGCAGAGTTTTGGGCAACCTCATTGTTGACCTAAAAAACAAGCCGTAAATAATTGGAGATTATTTAAAAAGGTGTTGATAGAAGCCGGTGGTACAGCAGAGGAACTCACCATCATCAGCATGGTGACCAAGTCATCAGTGGCTGCATTCTCCTCCAGGATGCGATCCAGTGTTTCGATGTACCAAGATCCTGCCTGAGCGTCTCTCCAGGCGACGTAACCTGTCATCGTCAAAAAGCTGCTAAAGCTCCTGTCACACATTGACCATTTAGACCAGCGTATGCCTGACGTACGGAAATCTGGCCAAACGCTGCCGTATGTTGGATAAGTTATGGGTCAGTTTTTCATTCATTTCAGTTCAGTTTATTTATATAGCGCCAGTTAACAACACATGTCATCTCAAGGCGATTTACAGTTCAACCAGATCATCCAATCAAATTGATTCAAAGTTTTCTATCTAAGGAAAACCAGTTGATTATATCGACTCATTGACTCGAAGCCAATCCCTCACACTAAGCATGCTTGTAGCGACAGTGGAGAGGAAAAACTCCCTTTTAACAGGAAGAAATCTCCAGCAGAACCAGGCTCAGTGTGAGCGGCCATCTGCAGAGTCCGGGGCTCGGCAACCTGCGCCTCTGGCGCCGCATGTGGCTCTTTAGCGCCCCCTGGAGCTTTTTTAAAAATTTATGAAAATCAAAATTTTTTTTTTATATGGTGTACAGGAGGTCAAACAAAAATTTATTATGTTTTCCAATGCTGTAAACATTTGTATAATTAATAAATTTAAACAACAATTTGCGTCATAGACATAGAGATCAGTGGTCATATCTTCCAACCAGCGCGGCGCGTTGCCAGGCAAAAGGGGACCATCGATTCCAAAGAGAAAAAAGGAAGATGAGAAAAGAGGATTTAAAGAATTGACTGAATCATTTGCTTTCATTATCAATGCGGAAGGATTGCCTGCATTTTTGCTTTGTAATGAGAGGTTGCCAAAAAAGTAAAAGAAAAATTTGGAAAGGCATTTCCTAGCAGACATGACGCTAAATCTTCTGCGACTGCAAACATTTTTTCTTTATTTTTCTTTATTTCTTTTTTTTTTTTTAGCGGGCGGTAAACGGAAGCTTGGTTAATACCGCAATCAAAGACATGGCTGCCCCCCTCAGGACACTGGTTTGTGACATTTCCACTGCTGTGCGTCCTGCATAAGTTAGGCTGTCGTTGGACATAAGGTCTGGACTCGTTATGAATCCTCTAGGTATACGCCCAATATTGATAAAATACATAGAAAGTTCAGAGTATGCCAGCGTTTAGGAGATTCTGGGACGTCAGGCGTAACGCTGGCTGAATCGTCAAGGTGTGACAGGGGCTTAAGCAGGACAAAAATCAGGCCGTTATCATCGGACTTTAAACGAAGAATTACCTGGGAAAGTAGAGTAGCACACCAGGATGTCGCTGGGGCTTGGCAGCGTCACTCTGGCGTCTACCTCATCAGTCAAAGAGTCGCTGCTGGACGACGTCGGGATGGCATCCGTCTCATCATCCTCCCCGCCGACGGACAGGGAGGCTTCCTCAGGAGAAATCTCAAATCCTATGTCTTTCTCATCTTTAAGACATGAAAGAAAACTACGTTCTGACTTCCGACTTTACATCAAATGAACTCCTGGTTCGTTGTTGACTGCTGTACCTCCTCCACAAGCTTGGATGAAGAACAGTTTGGGTTTCCCTTGCAAAGAAGGGCAGTTCTCTCCTTTGAGGTAGTTTGTGATGTTCTGAACTGTGATGTGCTGTCCATCTACGCCGTACACGGCGCCAGGGAAACGCTTGTGAGTCACCTGCAGATAAAAACATCAGAACAAACGTCCTTACCTGTCCGCTGTATTTAGAAACCAGCAGATGGTGAGATAATCCTGCTGATTTCTTAAAGGACTCTGATCAGTCCTCTTAAATATTTTACAAACTGTGGGCAAAAAAGTTTATGATTTATACTTATATTCTTTGAAATTCAAGTGTTTTATCCTTGTTTTTTTGGGGGGTCTCTTGCATTTGGGAATCATCCAAAACATGTTAAAATCTTGGCCTGTGAAGCAGCCTTTACAGTCAGGAGAATAAGTATTCGAACACCCTGCTAGTTTGCAAGTTCTCCCACTTAGAAATCATGGAGGGGTCTGAAAATGTCATCGTACAGTAGGTGCATGTACACTGCGAAAGAGATCCAGAAATCACAATGTATGATTTTCTGTTTATTTGTATCATCTGGCTGCAAATACATATTTGAACACCTGAGAAAATCTATGTTAATATTTGGTACAGTAGCCTTTGTTTGCAATTACAGAGGTTCTATCTTTCCTGTAGTTTTTCACCAGGGTTGCACACACTGCAGGAGGGATTTTGGCCCATTCCTCCACACAGATCTTCTCTAGATCAGTCAGTTTTCTGGGGTGTCGCTGAGAAAAAAAAACAGAGTTTGAGCTCCCTCCATAGCATCTCTATTGGGTTTAGGTCTGGAGACTGGCTAGGCCACGCCAGAACCTAGATATACTTCTTCCAGAGCCACCCCTAAGATATCCTGGCTGTGTGCTTCTGGTCATTGTCATGTTGGAAGACCCAGCCTCCACCCATCTTCAATGCTCTGACTGAGGGAAGGAGGTTGTTCCCCAAAAACTGGCGATAAATGGCCCTCACTTTCCTCCTCAGTTAAAAAAAAAACGAATTAATTAGCATTCAACTTTTGTTATGTAATTCTATTAAGATTTGCTTGGAATGGTACTATTTGCAGCCTAATTGGTTTAGGAGGAGACAGAAAACGGGCAGACTGACCTCGGTCCCATGGGAGAGCATGATGACCACACAGCAGTCGTACGAAGAGTGATCCATTCGAGACAACGCTGACAGTTCATGTTTAATTTGCTGAAACGAGGAGGAGAGTTAGCGGCGGCTCCTTCGTATATCAGAAACAGGAGCAGAAGAACAAACTCACTCTCTGTCTCAGGTTGGTCTTGACTTCCACGGTAAAGTTCATGGATTTGAATCGTCTCTCCAGCTTCTCACAGTCGACGTTCGAGCCTTTGCGATGGCTGAGCCGAGAATCCAGTTCAAACTCCACGTTGTTTATGATGAGGCAGTAACCGCATGGGTTGGAATCCATTTTATAGCACTGATAGATGAGACGGATAGAACAAAATAACAACGTGACTATAAATGATATGATTTACCCAGAGAACGAGCAGAAGGAGAACATTTGTGATGATGAACTGCTCATTACCTGAAGACTATCCCGACGTGTTCTGCCTTCAGGTCTTGGTTTAAAGTAATCCTTCTCAGGTGCTGCAGTATTAATTATATGGATATATTCATGTGTTAGGTATTGAAATGCAAAAGTATTAAAGCTCAAGAGTTTTGGATCAGCTGAAAATGTTCTAAGTCTATGATTTGCTAATTTACAGGTACATAAGCGAAAGTGCAAAATTAATTTACAATAATTGGATGGATTATTAATAGTATTACAGTATCCACTGCTTATCCTCTTTTATTTTTATTCTTTTTAATTACAGTATTTTCCGGACTACAAAGAGCACCTCACCATAAGCCGCCGCCCACTATTATTTATTTTTATTTAACTGGAAATGTACATATATAAGCCACACCGAGGTATAAAAGCCAATTTATGCTTCTGACGCATAGCCCCTACAACCTTTAAATCCGTATCAGTGTATGAAAACGCCCCCCCACCCAGAGGTTCTGCAACCGTCGGCGTGCACCTAAAAAAAATCCTGACTACGAGTTGGACGGCTGCAAACCAGCGCAGAACTATAGCGGAAGTGCGCAGACAGAAAGCAGCTGTGATTGGTCCTTGGTTTGCCTTTCCGGCTGTCTGTGTCGTCGTTCTTCTCGATTCGGGGCGCGCCATTTTTAAAAACCGACAAACAACTACAATGGACAACTACGAGGAAAGGTTAATCGGTCTTTTTCCTGACTTGGACTCCTTGTACTCCATCTGTTTTTGGCTGATGTGTACCAACCTTTCATGGGTTTTATTTATTCAGTTTTTTAAATTAATGTAGGAGCTATTTCTCCATTTTTAGTTAAATCTTAGAATTTGGATTATTTCTTTTGATTTGTTATTTAGAAAATGATTTGTTTAGTTATTCACTTAATTAGTTAATTAATTTTAGCTTGGGATGTGGGTGTTTCAGAGGATAAATAGGGAGGTCTTAGGTAGCTCATTATGCAGGTAGGTGGTCATTTGGTTCTCAGTTCTCAGTTTCCAGCCAATCAATCAAAGAACAGGTGCAGGAATCAGAGTGAGAGCAATAGAAGAATCCTGTTTGTCTGAACGGAGAAATAAAACAAGCAAAGAACTAGATTTTGACCGTTTTTTGATCTTTTTGGACTGTGTAAGCCAGAATCCACGGTGCATCAGGTGGCTGTTTGAGTTGAATTCATCTTTTGCTTTGATCACCTTTAAGTCTCAAGTTTTTTTAATTGTGAATTTTAGTTTTGTACAAATAGTCACTACAATAAAGAATCGATACTTGACGTCAAGAATCGATGCGGTAGATCACAAAAATTAGAATCGCGATGCATCGTCATGATGATTATTTTGCACACCCATAGTGTATATAGTATATAGCTATGTACTTTATATTTTATGTTTTATATTGTATATAGGTATAGATTCTGTATACATATCTAGTTTGTCTGCATCTTCAACACCAAATCAAAGTCCTTGTAAGTTCAAACCTACTTTAAACTAAACTTGATTCTGATTACAGGAAAATGTTTTGTTTAATCCTTTAAAAAAAAAAAAACTCAGATAAACTTTCAAATGATCCCAAACTTTTGAGCAGTGTTGGATCTTAATGTGGGCGCTTACCTGGACTGGGAGACTTACTGGGAATCTCCACAGGACAGATGGGGACAATATCTATTTTTTTAACCTCAATTGGAGATTCTGTAAAACAAAGGAAAAAGTGAGTAGAGTGTCCCATGATTGAAGGAAGGCGTAATGGTGAGAACACTACTGGTTTCATCTCACTGATTGGCAGAGGTTTCACAACAGGGCGGTGAGCGAAAGGTGCTGCAGGCTGAAGGGGAGCTGCTGGAGAACCATTTAGTAAGACCTCCAGCAGATCCTGCTGACCTGATTCACGAAGGCAGTCCAGGAAGAGCGGAAAGGCTCGACTTCCTCTGGTTTCTAAGTCAATCACCAGCTGTCTGGCCTGGTTCTGCTTGCCTCCAGAGCCCTGATTATAAACATAGTTGTCCTGAACACATTAAGTCAATCACAGAAGGACATCTATACAGTTATATCTTACCTTTATCTCATCAATCATCCCCTGGGTGAAAACACCCTTTTGAAAAAGGGCGTCATAAAGGCTGGAAGGATCCAGATCTCGAACTAAGATGATCCTGTTTTGCCGAAGAATCTTTCTGTGTTGTTCTTCCATTCTTCACTCAGCAATCTAATATCCAGGTAGTTAAATAGGATACAGAAAAAAAACGTCTCTTAATATGTATTTATCGTTTCAAAGCCAAACTATGAAATACCTTTCTGTAAAGTGAAACCTGTTACTCTGCAGGTAAGGCGTTTGCTCATATTTTCTGTTTCACCAGCTGCTTCCGTGTTTACATCATCGACGTCTCTGATTGGTCAAAGGAGGAAGAACAACGGTGTGCGTTTCATTTTCTTCACGGCGTGTCCCGTTTTAGTAACCAGCGTGCGGTAACGTCAGGGGACAATGCTTGAAGAGGGTGGGACCTAATAACGGTAGCCGGGCGGTGAAAGGAAACACTCTGAAAACCAAGAGAAAGGAGGGAGATTGGAATGGAAGCGGCTTTCTAGTGAGAGAAAGGACATAAAGTCCTTTATTTTATTTCATTTTTATTTATAAAACTGTTATAATCACAAATATAAAAAAAAAAAAGCGGATCTCTAGTGAGAGAAAGGGAATAAAGTCCTTTATTTTACTTGTATTTGTAAAATTGTTATAGTCAAAAGTATTCTAAAAAAAGATAATGAAGCGGATCTCTAGTGAGAAAAAGGGCATAAAGTCCTTTATTTATTTTTAATAGTAAAATTGTTATAATAAAATTAAATAAAATAAAATAAGCAGATCTGGGTGTGTCCGGAAGGGAGCAAATAAGCATAACTTATTTTTTTTCCACATTCGGACCTCACTTGGAGTTTAATGCAAACGATATAAAAAAAATTAATTATTAATTAATTAATAATTAAGATTATCAATAGTTGTAAGGAAAATAGATGTTTTTAACTAACCAAAACGGGTTTTAGCACACATAATTGATAACCATTATCACCATACTACTGATGTTAGGACTTACCTACTGACTGTTAGGGTGTTAGATTTATTAAAAATGAATTTTATATCAAATGGTTCTTGAAAAATATGGTAAACATCATCTGTCTTGTATCCCGTCTATGTTTTATCTGGGGGAACCAACCCTATCAATCAGGTTTGCCACTCACAATATGGCGGACGCGGTGACGCTTCAATACGCGCGCCTGTGTTTTTGTTGGGGTACTCAATTTCCCGTAGCGACCTTCTAGAAATAGCGCCCCCTCGTGGCCTTTCTCTGCTCTGTAGCAGGTTAGCCAGCTCCGGTGCTACGTTAGGATGCTGCGGAACACGCGCCGCACGTTTAGCCCTTTAACAGCGCGCGGTGGGTTCACATTGATACGAGGAGCTGCAGAGGATCCCAGTGTACCCTGAATATGTGGCGCTGTCACGGCTGACTGCATGGACCCGAGGTGACTGAAGCAAGCTGGGGAAGCTGCAGCCCCTGTGGTAAATAACCCTGAACAGACATAAAGCATTGATGCGTTTCTCTGCAAGGATTTCATTGAGGCTGCAGCCTAAACATATTAGGAGAAGCAGAATAAACACAGTCTGCTGATGCTTTTACTATTCCTGTAAGCCGCTGCACTGCAGGTTATCCTAATGGATCCTGTGATTGTTTATGTTACAGACTGAGCTGTGATGTGAGATACGAATATGGTGACAATGATAATAACATGTTGCAATCCAGGGAATTGTGTGACAAAGCTGACACTCCCATTAGGTTATCCTTTACTGAGAAATATTCACATGAAGGTATCTAACCTTCTTAGAATAGAAAATCCCTTTATTTTCCCAAAATGGGGGAATTCTGGTGTTTAGAGCAGCAAAAAGATTATAGAAAAAAATGGTGACACAAATGTGGACCTAAGAAATGTGTAAACGAATAATATACTATTGAAGAGTTAAAAGATAAACAGTAAAATACTGTTCTGTTAAGAATATATAAAAAACTGTTCACCTGGAGAATAAATAACCAATATACAGCTATGGACATTTTTACAGTAATCGATATTTGAAAATAGCAGCAACATCAGAGATGAAAGTGAAAGCAGCATGTTATTTAAAGTCGTAGGGAAGTCATGTTTAAATGTGAAATCATTCTGGCTTAAACATGTATATAAATGTACTCTTTATCAGAAAATTTCAATAAAAAAAAAAATCCTGTCTTAAAATCTGAAATGGGTTGCTGTTTGATTTGATTGTGTGGGAATGTTATCTGGTTTGTGTGTCTGAGAAGGGTTTTTGTGAAGGTGAGATGACGGGGCGGCGATTGGCTTTACAGATGGGAAACAATGATTTTAAGCATTTAAAAGATTTATATGTTATGATGGTGAAGATGATCAGCCATCCAGGTCATAGTCATTCTAAGAAAGTTAAAAAACAATCCACTGGACTTTGTTTTCAAGAGTGAAGACGTTTCGCTTCCCATCCAAGAAGCTTTTTCAGTTCGAAATGTCAGAAATAGCGTTGAGTTCAAACCTTTATAGAGTGGAAGAAAGTAAGCCTTGCTTCGGCTTTAGCCGGGCATACACTGCGCGATATATTTAATCGCTGAAGGCAGCTATAGCTCAAACTGTACGACGAGACCACAGGATTTAAAAATTCACAGCTCGCGATGCATGTTCTCACCCTGCTCTGCCCGACACTCGGATGCGACCTCACGCATTCAAAAGTTTTATTTGCTCCAGACCTTATGATTCCATATCGAGAGGTGGACGTGAGAGGCTGATGGTCCCTCGTTTCCCCCTGTATACTACACCAGTTTTTTCAACCCTGGTCCTTAAGGCACACTGCCCTGCATGTTTTAGATGTTTCCCTGCTTCAACACACCTGATTCAAATAATTGAAGTAAAAAAAAAAAAAAAGTTAATTTGCTATTAATTGATATCAGGTGTGTGACAGTCTGGAAACATCCAAGACATGCAGGGCAGTGTGCCTTGAGGACCAGGGTTTAAAAACACTGTACTACACGATGCACGATCAGGCTGATAGTCAGCTAGATCTAAAAATTCTTGCACGACTGGAAAATCCGCCTGAAAAGGACAAAAAATCGTACAGTGTATGCCAAGCTTTAGAAACATGCAAATTGAACCGGAAGAAAAGGTCCGCTCCTTAGGAATGGGGAGTTGTTTGGGTTGTTAGCCTAACAAAGGACTCCCCATTCCTAAGTGGCGGAAACGTTCTTCCTGTTCTTCCGGTTAAACTAAGCATTAACAAGACTTTACTTCGTTCCACTCTGTAAATCTTTGAACTCTATACTATTTCTGACATTTTTAACTGAAAAAGCTTCCTGGATGGGAGGCGAAACGTCTTCACACTTGGAAACAAAGTCCAGTGGATTGTTTTATTTTACTTTTGTGGAATGAGTTAATATGTTATTTAGTTTTGTTTGTGGTTTTGTTGTCTGATGTGTTTAGGGCGACGGATGTGGGGGTCAAACATGTCTCCATATCTGGCTGTGATGCTTCTGGTGGTCCTCTGTGTCCTACTGCCAGGATTAAGCCACGGAGGCTCTGAAATGGATCCGTACAAAATCTTAGGGGTAACCAGGCGGGCAAGCCAGGCAGAGATCAAGAAGGTCTACAAGCGTCTGGCTAAAGAATGGTGATTTTCTTTATCTAATACTTTTTCAGTTTCTCTACCTTCCTTTCTGTTCCTAACTAATGGGCTTGTCTTTCTTAAGGCATCCTGACAAAAACAAAGATCCAGGTGCCGAGGACATGTTTATCAAGATCATTAAATCTTATGAGGTTGGTCTATATTCCTTCTTTATTTTCTTTTTCTTCCAATAAGCCCAACGTTCAGTGGTTCTTTAGGCTTTTTGGATCCCCTTCAGCATCATTCTTGAACTCCAGCTAATTTTCCTAGCTCAATATCATTCATGCTGTGCAGTGTGTGCATTAAAAAACACCAACAAGCATTAAGAGAGACAAGTGAAGAGCAAAAAGAAACATGTTTTATGTTTTTGCCTTATGGAATTCGCGAAAGGAGAAATCTGGCAGATACCTAAAGAAGGTCTTTGAGGAAGCATTGTTCTACATTTGAGCTTTGAAAGTATGTGAAGTTTCCATCTAGTGGCTGGTTGGGTGGTATATATCTGTCAGCTTAGGTTGTGGTTTGAGCCATGGAGACACAAGAGGAAAACAAGCACGAGGAGCCAGGGAGAGATGAGGAGAGACGAGGAACCAGCACTGAGGAACTGCACAGGGAGAGTATTTAAGGTTGACAGAACAAAGGGAGGACTAACGAGCTGATTGGGAGCAGGTGTGAACTGAGGCTTCTAGAGAAAGAGCTAAGGAAAAGGAAACCAACACAAGAGGGCAGCAGAGGGCAACAAAGAAAAGCATAAGAACTCAAATACATCCAGAAAACACAACAAAATAGGAATTAAACCAATAAAACTAGAAAAAAATGGAAAACATGAATCCACATGAAACTTAAAAACTCAAAGAAAACTTAACAGAACCAAGACCGTAACAATATCAGAGATCACATATCAGATATTAATCAGATATCAATATCAGATCACACCTTCAGAGAAGGCCTCACAAAATCAGGAAAAATATTATTTACAATTACTGTAACATATGTATGAATCTATTACACTTTTTATTAGATGTAACAATTCAGTGATACAATTTAAACACTTTTAGCTCATCAACGTTATAAGGTTAAGTCAACTTTCAGGATGTTATTGTTAGGATTCTTTTTTATTGACGATGTATGAGTTTGTCAAACCCTATTCATATCTGCCTGTTAGATGTAAAAACTAATGTTTTCCCAAGCAGTTTATCTAATTAGGACAGTTCTCCTGTCAGGATATATAGTCCTTCCCCCACCAAACCTGTAGGGGGAGCTCTACATATAGCCCCTGGAATAGGGATGAAGAAGGATGCTAGCTCCTGTTAGCTTGTTGGCTCACAGTAACAACAGCTTCTACAGAAAGACATGACGGCTCTGTCACTACCCGGTCTGTGCTGGAAGCATGTCCGTCCTGCGCATGCACCATCAGCTCATTTGCGCATCCAGATATACATCCGGTTCAACCTCGATTTTATTTAGTTAAAAAGACCTAAATGACCTAGCCTGGGTGCCATTCCGAACTGAGGTCGGGAAGTT
>NW_015150794.1:867155-869371 GCF_000732505.1 Cyprinodon variegatus
GAGGCCTCAAATGATGATCTTTTTTAGGATTGAACAAATACCTACGGAAGCGTATTGCATTCACCAAAGGAAAAACAATCTGACAGCTTATCTCATAATTACGAGATTGGTGTTTCGTAATTATAAAATTTTATCTTGTAATTATGATTAAAAGATCTCATAATTACGAGATACTGATCTCAATATTATAAGATCCTATCTCAGAATTATGAGATAAGATCTCATAATTATAAGATATGTCATATTTAGGAGATGAGGAAGGACATTCATTGCCGAGCTACGCTACATGAAATGTGAACAATGAGTGGGTTGTCAGATTTAATATGCTTTAATTTTCCTTTTAGGTATGCAACACTGGGAAATACTGAGTTTCCTCGATTTGGATAGAATTAGTTTTAGTTTGTCAGCATTGTGCAGTAAGTCCTTAGAATTGCTTAGGCAAAAAAAAAAACACTCTACTCTGACTTGCTGGAAGTTGCACTGCTCCTGCAGGAGCCATTAAACCAGCACAGGATGCTCTATGGCTATAAATTAATGCATCTGAGATGCATTCCAGCTGGCTTAGTGGTGTCCCAAAGAACTTTTCCCCTGGTACCTTTTTAAAATCCTAGATTCTCAAGGATTGCAGCTGAGGCTTCAGAATTTTTTTAAATGACCAGGGCATGTCGATTCATATGAAAAACTTAAACCATACGGAATCTGTATTAATGGAGCTGTTGATGGATTTTCGCGTATGGTCATAAGGCTGCATGCAAGTAGTAATCCTAGGGTTATAGCTGCGTACTTTATTGATGAAGTGGAAAACAGGAGCGGGGCTCCAAGGCATATCAGGACAGACCTCAGCACAGAGAGTTGTTCAGTGGAACAGATGCAGATATTTTTAAGAAGTAATCCGGAAAACCAGTTTTCGGAAAGATGCTACATTACTGGCTCAAGTAATCATAACCAAATATATATATCTCGTAATTACGAGATCAGTTGTTGAGTTTTATCAGCAAAGTGGTGCTGCTGGTGATGCGTAAGAAGACAGAGGCCAACGACTTCTCTCATTTTGTAGATTTATTCTACTGAACAATATAACATGGCCGTCTGTCAGTCGGGTTGTGCGTGGACTGATGTGAAAAATGCACACATGTCAATGTCCATCTACGGGAAGTCCATTAGGTCAGAAAGAACAAATGAACATTCCCATTACTCATCTTGTATAGAACAATTTCTAATAATGTCCTAATAAGATATGGTTTACTCTCACATGATTACTAAGCTAATATTTGCTTGGTCTAGATCCTGTCCAGCGAAGACAAACGTGCCAACTATGACCGTTACGGCCAGACTGACGACACCCAGGCGTACGGCGGCGGCCGATACGGCCCTCCCCAGGACAGCTTTTACCCTGACGAGTCCTTCTTCAACTTCCCATTCAACACCAAGAACCAGAGGGACTTCACAGACAGCAAGTACACGCTGCACTTCAACCAGTACATTGGCGAGGTGGTCCCTGACAGCTACAGGAGGCCGTACCTGATAAAGATCACCTCCGACTGGTGCTTCAGCTGCATCCATATCGAGCCTGTGTGGAAGGAAGTGGTGCAGGAGATGGAGGGTCTAGGTGGGGAAATGTGACTCCCAGATATGTAGAATACCTTTGGGGCGGTTCAGAGATAACAATGTGCTTTTGTGATTTTGCAGGCGTCGGGATCGGCGTGGTGGATGTTGGCTACGAGAGGCGGTTAGCCAATCACCTCGGTGCTCATCGCACCCCGTCTATTCTTGGTGTTATCAGTGGAAAGGTGACGTTTTTCCATTACGCCGTAGCAAAGGAGCATCTGAGGCAGTTCGTTGAAGACCTATTGCCTCAGAGACTTGTAGAGAGGGTAAATATCAGTGCCTAAAGAGCAGAATTTAACAAAAGGAAATAAAATCACAGTTTGATGTTCTCTTTACTTTTAGATCACTGACAAAAATGAGCAGCAGTTCTTAAACAGCTGGCATGCTCTAAACAAACCACATGTGCTCCTGTTTGACCAGGTTCCGAGTGTCCCTCTGCTATACAAAGTAGGTTCTAATACGTTTTTTAAAGTCGTAGGGAAATCATATTTAAATGTCAAATCATTCTGGCTTTAACATGTATATAAATGTACTCTTTATCAGACGATATTGTCCCAAATGTGAGAAAATTTCAATAAAAAAAAAAAATTCTGTCTTTAAATCTGTGT
>NW_015150794.1:871278-874744 GCF_000732505.1 Cyprinodon variegatus
GTCTCTTCCTTCGCTCCTGTCACCCTTCGTCTCTTCCTTCGCTCCTGTCACCCTTCGTCTCTTCCTTCGCTCCTGTCACCCTTCGTTTCTTCCTTCGCTCCCGTCGTCCTTCGTTTCTTCCTTCGACCCCGTCTCCCTTCGTCTCTTCCTTCGCTCCCATCATCCTTCGTTTCTTCCTTCAATCCCGTCATCCTTCGTTTCTTCCTTCAATCCCGTTGTCCTTCGTTTCTTCCTTCCTTTCTGTTTTCTTTCCTTTCTTTCTTACTTAATTTCTTCCTTTCTTTCTTCCTTCGTCTCTTCCTTCGCTCCTGTTTTCCTTTGATTCTTCCTTTGCTCCTGTGTTTGTTCCTTCCTACCTTGCTTCCTTGGGTCCTGTCTTCCTTATGTATGTTCTTTCTTCCTACTCTGTATCCTTTCATCCTTGGGTCCTTACTTGCTTCCATTTTTCCATCCTTCCTTTCTTACATTCCTTAGAATTCAATTCAGCGATATAATATATACTTTTTGGGAGTAGTTTAACTCCACTGTTCTTTTTTGATAGTGTTGCTGCTCTGACTTTAGGGGAAGATTTCCCATCCGGTCCCTGAATGAAGCTCATTACAATCAAAAATGCACCAGAAACTTTACTTTGTTCTAACATACAGAACGTATCTACTGTAAGTGTTTGGGGGTATATAAGTAAAAACGATGGTATGAAATAGTGTTTCTTCTGAATGATATGTTCAATATTAATAGAATAATAATTTATGTTATTTATATTGTGTTTATTTTAGGTTTTTTTAAATACCAGAATGAATAGAACTATATTTTCTGTCTGTTAAATAAAAAGATTTTTAGATATTTAATCAAATGTTAGGATCAGTCACTCAGTACTTTAGAAATCTTTTTATGTAATGCTGGTTTTCTTTCTTTCTCTTTTTTTCTCTCTGTCCCTTCCTTCCTTCCTTCCTTCCTTGTTCATCCTTTACTGAGGCTTTCATTGGCGGCGGTGTGTTTGGGTGTGTGCAGGTGGTGATACTGGAGAGGCGTAACGCCGCCGGCAAAGCGTTTTTCAAGCCAGTGACGGCGTGGAACGGCAGTGAGGAAGACAAGCTGCGTCTCTTGGAGGAGCTGGAGCGACTCCAGAAGGACCCGTCCATCCTCATCCATGACGTCCTGCTACCTGAACTCAACAACGAGTTTGCCTCGGTGGGGAGGTCATTTTTGCAGCTGGTGTTACTTAAAGACAAACTGCTGCTTTGTTTCTCACCATTCTGGGTGTAACATCTCTTTAGATGTTTGTGGTCCGGTGGATCTCTGCATCCTACGATTACCTCTCTGAAATCATTGATGACATTCTTCATAACAACTGGTGGGCACCGCTTTTCATTTTGAAGCAAAAGTTTAGATTGATAGAAGTGTTCCAACTGTTTTTTCCTTTCAGGCGTGAGATGATGCCTCTCCTGTCCCTCATCTTCTCTGCTTTGTTCATCTTGTTTGGAACCGTAGTGATCCAGGCTTTCAGGTGGCTTCCCTTCACCTGCTCTGATCATTCATCTGGATTCTGATTAAAACACTGGAGAAACAAGCAAACGGCTTTATTTCTCTCATTGCAGTGACTCCAGTGAGGATAAGCAGATGAAACCAAAAGCAAAAGATGGAGCTAAAGCAGAAAATGGGTCATCAGAGACTAGCAGCGCCTCACGGCAAGAATACTACTCAGTCTACATGGGATTAAATAAAAGCTTTCTGCATTAATTTAAGCTTTGTTTCGCTTTGTTTTAGCAGACCTCCGAAAAAGACTTTTGTGGAGGTGACCGAGCTGACGGACATCACCTACATGAGCAACCTGGTGAAGCTGAGGCCTGGACACATCAACATAGTCCTGGTCCTCACTGACGCTTCCAAAAACATCCTTCTTAGCAAGTTTGCTAAAGAAGTGTATTCCTTTACGGGGTAAAGAGTCGCCACATTGGAAAAAAAAGTAAAACATTTCTTAAATTAAGTGTATTTACCCTTAATTTTAGTAGGTAAATGAGATGATTTGCCAATGGAATTAGTATTTTTACTATTAAAATAAGATATTTTGATAAAGCGCACTTGAAATATGACAATGCAATTTTCTTTTCTTATTTTAAATACAAATTGTCTTGTTCCATTGGCAAAATGTCTCTTTTACCTTCTCAATTCAAGAACAAACACACTTATTTTAAGAAAAAAAACATTTTTTACAGTGCAATCTCTACACCCTGTATGGGTTTCTAGACTACACCAACTTTCTGATATTTCCTGTGGTCTGCAGGAGTCACACACTTCACTTCTCCTTCCTGAACCTCGACAAGCACGGCGACTGGATGAGCGCCCTCCTGGAATACGCACCGGGCGCGGCGCAGGTGGACGACGACGAAGGCGGGAGCCGTAAAGTGGACTACACCGGCTTCGTGCTGGCACTGAACGGCCACAAAAAGTACCTGTGTCTCTTCAAGCCCGTCTACACCGGAGAGGACCTCGAAGGCAAGTCGTCCGAGGACGAAGCGGCGCCGTCAGCAGGCAGATCGAGGCCCGGTCATCCTCCAAGGAAATCCGGGCGCTCTCGCAGCACGTCCACTCTACAGATCCACCACAAGCTGGACCGGCTGGGGCTGTGGATGGAAAGACTCATGGAGGGGACCTTGCCTCGTTTCTACGTCCCGGCATGGCCAGGGGTCGATAAGATCACACCAAGTAAATAGATGATGGAGGAAACTCATTAGGCCCCGTTTTATATCAAAGACCTTAAATAAGTGCAGATTTTTGTGGAATAGGATGTTCCCCTTCAGAAACAAACCATTCCATCCAGTAAACTTTATTTGAAACAAATACTATCTATTAGTATTACATTTGAGTAAGTATACTTTATTATCTCTAAATACATAAACCTGATAATTAAGTATCTTAAATAAATAAGCTTTATTATACAAATGAGTATGGATCATGTAAGTTTTTTTTACATTTGTGTTAAAATTATCTAAAAAAAAAAAAAAGCACATGTTTGAATCTGTTTGGCATTGCTTGCTGCATTAATGTTTTTTTTAAAGATTGTTTAAATATATATATTTTTATTCTGTGCAACAATATATACTGTGTTAGTTTGAAGTTGCATTAAAATACATTCAGTTTGTCTGCTGTAAATCAACGCATTTTATGTTTATTAATAAACGCAAGAATTGTGAATTAATTTTGACTTTCGTATTTATTCACGAAATTTGAAAGAACTAAAACACACCCTGTGTAAAATATATAAAGGGACAATCCTGGTTTTAGGTGGGTTATGTGGAACAAGAGCGTCAAAAATATGCTGCTCTTATAATGCTAGTAAGAAAGCATGGAAATTTGTTCTACAAACCATATTTAATGTAAATTAAATACAAAGCAATCAGCAGACATTAGAAATATTTACTAATGTTTTTCTACATAAATATGGGGGAGTGCTGGCCTAGGGGTTATA
>NW_015150794.1:876786-877741 GCF_000732505.1 Cyprinodon variegatus
GCTGCTGTAACTTTACATCTTCATGATTCTCATGAAAAGAGGTTTGCAATCAAAGGATGGATAATCACCAAGTTGGTTAATTTAAGAGAGAATTTGATTTTTCTCACAACAAAGAAACTTGGTACAAAAATATATAAAAAAAAAACAGAAAATGGAATATTATTCTTGCAAACATGTATGCATTCAGATTTCTGCTAAAGAAAGACCTGGTTAAATTTGTTTAAATAAAAATGATCTTATTTGTGTTACAGTGGTTGTTAAGTGTTCACTAGGTTGATTACAAGAAACTGTCTCTCTGTGTTGGTTGATTTTAGCTAAAAGAAATTTGTAGTATCAACCTAATGAAAAACATCCAGATGGTTTGACTAAGGATATGTGGGGTTTGCAAGCATGTTTTTTTTTCTTATCCATAGACCTGTAGCATATCTGGATAGAGCTAATGTTATATTATCCATTCTGTATGTCTCCTCACTGCAGTCTGGACCTATTTTATGGATGATTTCAATCAGATTGACAAACCCAGGACAGACTTAATGAAAGGAAGTTTAGAAGATTACCAGCAGCTCAATTCCAATTCTGTTTATTATACAGCACCAATTCACAACCCATCAACTAAAGGCACTTTATAGAGACAATTGAATTAGATTGGTTAAAGGTTTCTATCAGGGAAAACCATCTCATTGCATCAAGTCATGGCTGTGCAGGACATGATCCTCCTGGATGAGCTTGTTGCAACAATAGTAGCTTGCATTTAGTTTGACTTTTTAGAAATCTATCAAACCGACCATGCATGCAGCAACAATGGAGAGGAAAACTCCCTTTGAACAGGAAGATATCTCCAGCAGAACCAGAATCTGACTCAGTGTGAACGGCCATCTGCTGAGGCCAATTGGGGTTCGAGGAGACAGAAGCAGACAGAAAGATAAGCAGAGATACAAAAGGTAACTGTAAACCA
>NW_015150795.1:0-1107 GCF_000732505.1 Cyprinodon variegatus
CAAAACAACTCAAAATAAGCCTAATTATAGAGAAAAGTGTTAAATATTTAAATGTTTTCCTGGTCCTACAATAAAGGTGGGAAAATATAAATTACAGGAACTTCTGATATTGGTTTGTGAAGATTTTTAAAAGCCATTTAACATTTCCTACCATTTTACAAACCTGCAGTACGACTGGATCCTTTGCAAATAATCTAATTTAAATGGAAGAAAGTTTGTGGCTTTAGCGTTACAAAAATGTGAAAATAGAACATGTAAAATTACACACAAGGATCGTTCTCAATTAGAAACTGTTCAGTATTATTTTTTCTAATTTTTCTTGGTCATTTGCAGAAAGATGTGCTTCAGCACAAAAAAGGGAGTAAGGAGATACTTTTATTAAGATGAAATACAATTTTTTACAGAATTCTGCAGATAAAAATCACAGTTTAATGACCACCTTTTCTTCCCTTGAAGAAAATACTTAAATAAGCATCATGGATTCTATGGGATGATAAATATTTAGTCCAGGCAGGTTAGGTCAGAGAGGATCAGCATAAAGGAGTCGCTTCTAAGAGTCCACAGAGATCCTGGATCAGCAGCTCAGCTTCTCCTGGTCAAAGGAACCTTTTCTTCCAGGTTGGTTTCAGCATGTGCTGCTCAAACTGAAGAAAAAAATTTATTTTGTCATTTTGTACACACAAGTGTAAACAAAAATAAATTTCATCAAGTACAGCTCTCTAGAATATTTCATTGTTTTAAAGTGCAGCCTTGATAAAGGTGAGCAGCAGTGATAAAAACATTGTGATTAAAAAAAGTGATGTAAACATATGACTGTATAGTTACAGTTCAAACATTTCAGGGTTTTTTTATAACCCATTTTACATAACATTTAGCAGTCTAATGGCGGTGGGGAAGAAACTGTTCTGGAATCTAAAAAACAAAGCAGATCAAGAATCTACTCTTTGACAAATGTACTAAATATTCACCTTCCAGCTGAGAACCAGAAGGCTGAAGACCTGCGTCTCACCAGAGGGGTTTCAGTTTGAGCTTTGGCTTCTGGGACGGCCCCCCTCCAATCTTCTTTGTCGCTTCCTTCCTCTCATCCTGGTTTTTGGAATCCGATGG
>NW_015150795.1:3474-10592 GCF_000732505.1 Cyprinodon variegatus
TGACAGCTGCATTTTATTTAACTGACTAAGGTTTCTATCATTACATTTGATTTTATTTGTTCCTGCTCCCGGTGGTTGGAACCTTTATTCCACTCTGGATTCTTGTGCTTGTAGTTTTTGTTCACTTCACAAAAAAAAGAAATAAATAAACTGTTTTAAAAACTTCTGTATTCATTCTTTTCCTGCTTTGTGTGTCAACGTTCACGGTTGCTAAGCAACAGAGCATACGGCGGTAAAACCCGCCGAAGGGTAGACCTGGTCGAATTTACAGCCAAAACTCTTCTGGTCTCCTTATTTTCAAGGCCTTTAATATGGATATCTATGGGTTTCTAATTACAGGTGAACCGGAAGTGTTTCTCTGCCGTTTGACCCCTCCTAATGCTGACAGAGCTGTATGAAGTTCGGGCAGAGAAGGAGCAGCTCGGGGTTGAACTTGTTACTGAAGCTTTCTCTTTAGCAGCGGCTTAGCCAGGACAGCCCCGCCATGAGCACCATGTTTGCAGACACCATTCTGATCGTTTTCATCTCTGTCTGCACGGCGCTGTTAGCAGAAGGTGGGTGGAAATCCTCTTTAAGCTAGCTGCCGTAAGGTAAGCTGTGTAGAGAAACACGGCATTGTAAACAAATGTAGCGTTGTTATAAGCTTCGATATATATATTTCTTAATCAATGTTTGTCCGAAGGATCATTTCTAGTGATTTCTTAAACCTTTAGTCAGTATTGAGTCTCGGTTTTATCGTTATCCGACTGAGCTAAAGGCTGGATCTCTGCGTTTCCGGTATGGCTTTTCAAAATAAAATACTTAAAGAAAGATCAAGCAAGTTTCCAACTTCCAGCTTAATTATGACAAACTGTGTAAAACATGTCAATCCTCTCCTTTGTTTAACTAAAAATATTAAGAAGCTGTTTATTTTTGCATTTTTGTTTGTGTCTTCTTTAAACTATGTTGTATTCTGATTGCACCCTTGCTTGTAATTTCTCTTCATGGTTTTGTGATGTGCATTTTTGTTTGTAAATAAAACTTTTTTTCTAAATGTTTGCTTTATAGAGCAAAATTAAAATAAAGCCGCTCTGACCAATTGACTTAAAAAAGGAAATGAAGATTTTATTTGCATTCTAATAGGCTATATCGGTAAAAAGAACGCAGATAACTGGAATGATTCAATTAGCACTACTTTCATTAATTAAACACATGAGCCATGGAAATGGCTGTATAATAAGTCATGTTTAATAAAGATTGGGTTATTACTAATAAAATGGCTAATATTATATAGTAGTAACTAATTAGTATATAATATGACAATAAAATTAAATATTACCTGCCAAATGTTTGTCAGTAAACCCATTTTCACTGTTTTTCAACCTTAAGGAGACGTTTTCAAACCGTGGAAGTGTTTAAAATCATTGAATATGCTTGTGCAGCTTAAGGACTTCATTTTTATTTAGTAACAAGCTCTTTTTTATGGCTCTCTATTTCTTTAAAGCACAATAAATGTTTAATGTTGAAATAAAAGACAGCAAACGATAGACTACTACACGCATCCTTACACGAACGGTTAAAACTAAACTGCAGTAGTTAGTTTTTCAAAGCTCTTGCATGTGAACCCAGTGCTTTAACATCCCTAAAAGCTCAGAAACATTAGCCTCATAGCAGCTAATATTGGTGGGTTGCAGTCAATGAATCACATCCCTGATTTGGAGCCAAATACCCCATAAATACACTTTTTATCAGGACTGAGGCGCTAGACATTAATAAATTACAAAAAATTGCTTAGCTGAGACACTTTAGTCAGGAGATGTCTTTAGATTTCTTCTTATAAGGCGGTCACCTTCCCTTTACCAGGAGCTTTGTGCGTTTTGGGAGTGAAAACGAAGATCTGACAAACTCAGGATGATTTAACAGCGACACCGTATTACCAGAGACATTTAATGTGGCGCAGTGATTAGAAAAAAAATCGCTTTTTGGGCTGCCTGATATAATATTGATGTTTTAGTTTCTAGTATTGATTTTTTTCTTTTTCTTTTTAAGCAAAACATTTTTACCTAAAACTCGGGGAAAATGGGCTTTCTCTGCACCGCCAGTCTGATGGCGCTGTGGAGCCCTCTTGCTGTGTGGCGCTGTGCTATATCTGTAGTTAAGGCAGTCACAGTGGAAGAGGGGAAATGACTCAAACCCCAAAGCAACATGAATACCAAAATAACGGAACGATCAATGTCATCTGATGAACATATACAGAGGTTGCTTTTTTTATCTACAAATAAAAGTTTTATGGCCGAAAACTCTCTTCAAATTATATATTTTTTCCTTGTTATGAAACAAATGCAGGAACTCTGGATCAGATGAAAACATGGCAGAATATGAGCCGATCCTTTATGGTCTCTATCTGTTCATCAATCCTGCCAGCAGTCATCACTATTGCAGAGCAGTGAGGTTTCAGTCATTATCAGTAATGTTAACCGTTAACAAAACACTTCCTTCTTTCTTAAAGTGCATAAAAAGGTTTGGAGTTTAGTCTATCCCACTACTATAGTACAGGTACCTCTAGACCAATGGCAAGTAAACCAGAGGAGTCTAATTAAACTGAAAAAATGTGATTTATATTCGTCAAATTCTGCTCTGTTTCTTTCAGGGATCACCTGGGTTTTAGTCTATCGAACTGAAAAGTACAAGAGGCTAAAAGCTGAGGTGGAAAAGCAAAGCAAAAAGCGTAAGTGATCCCCGTGGTGGCCCCAGTGATCCAATGGTAACTGGGCTGACTTTTCTTTACTGTCCTTTCTCTGCTTCCAGTTGAAAAGAAGAAAGAAACCATCACTGAATCTGCAGGACGACAGCAGAAGAAGAAGATCGGTAAGGAGCTGACATCTCCTCAGGTCACAACAGCACTGATTTTTATTATTAAAGACTCTTCAACAAGGAAGCTCGCTATTGGCTGTCCTAAAGGCTGCTAGATGATGTCACCACCTAGTTTGAATATTTATTCAAACTTTTATCCAGCCATAGGAAAGAGGAAAATCCACATCGAAAAAAAAAAAAAACTCTATATAGGTTTAAAACTTAAGATGAACTCAAAAAAAATAATATAAATAATTTTTAATTAATTATATTTTCAATGAATCAAAACTGCATAAATCAAACCTTTTTATGTTATTAATAGTCTATACTCAGAGCTATAATGACAAAGTAGGACCAAAGGGAAAAAAACAGCATTTTCTTCAATTAAAACAGAAGATCTTTTTGTTTTCCAATTGAAATTAAATCTCTTTCTTTCCAATGTTTTACTGCAGTTCCCTAATATCTTGACATAACTGTACATATTAAGATGCAGCGCTTGAATCGGTTTAATCGTCCAGTTTTATAATATTATCTAAACGGTCGTTTGTGAATCTGATTTTCCACATATTGATCATGTGAAGATGACTGATGCCCAATGTTCTGAGCTGCTCTGAAAACAACCAGCGTCTTTGTTCTGTTGCAGAAAGACAGGAAGAGAAGCTGAAGAACAACAACAGAGACCTGTCCATGGTGAGACACTTAATGGCGAAGAAGCCTCCTGAGGCTCAGAGATTCTCTGGTCTTATACAGTAACGCCGTCTACATCATCTCTGTGCTTTTAGCCAGAGATACACCTGCTCACCCATATAAAGAGCCGATAGGTGCATGTGTTTGCTGAATCATTAGTGCAGTGCTTCCTAAAGTGGAGGATGCGCCCCCTAGGGAGGGCGTGGTGTTATTGCATGGGGCATTGTAGTGAAAGTTATTTTTCCTTATTTGTTTAAAAATAAAAAAACTTAAAATAATTACTCTTTAAAATTGGTAGTTTTGTCATTTAAAAGAATTGTAGTTTATTTATTAGCTATATGTAATTTAATTAAATTTTTCTCCCCAACTATTTATTTCCAACTAGTTATTTTTTTTCCCAGAGTGGTAATTTAAGGGAAAACTTTCTTGGAAACCAAAGAGGGGCTAGAAAGGAACTTTGGAAACCACTGCATTAGTGCGTTCAGCAGCCGAGCTTTGAAATTCTAAGAGGCTCCTGTTTGGCCTTCAATATGTTTAATATTTACTGTTAATGAGTTCTTAAAATGATTTACCACAGGGGTGGGCAGCTCCAGTTCTGGAGGGCCTGTATCCTGGAACTTTTAGATACCGTAATTTTCGGACTATAAGCCGCGACTTTTTCCCCATTTTTCGACCTTGCGGCTTCTATAACAATGCGGCTTATCTATGGACTATTACAGCTAAAGGCCACTAGGGTAATACCTAAATCTATGGATTTTACCATCCACCATGTTGACATCACATTTGCGTTAAACACACAAGTACGGTAGCCCCGCGCAGGGGAATGCGGAGGTCCTCCGGAAGCAGACTTCTACCGCGAGTGGTACGAGACAGAACGACAGTGAGAAAGACGGACATTAAACATAAAAAAACCTGCAGCTTATAGTCCGGTGCGGCTTGTATATGTACAAATCATGCAATTTAGCTTCTGCGGCTTAAATTCAGGTGCGGCTAATGGTCCGAAAATTACGGTATGTACTTGACTTAACACACCTGAATCAAGTAAATAGATAATTAAAAGGACTCTGGAGAAATTTATTGCATACTGGGGAGGAATTTCAACCATTTGATTCAGGTGTGTTGGACCAAGGATGAATCTAAATGTTGCAGGAAACCGGCCCTCTAGGTCCGGAGTTGCCCACCTCTGATTTACCGTATTTTCCGGAATATAAGGCGCTAATTTGTCTCGCATTTTTAACAATGTGGCTTACAAGAAGGCGTGGCTTCTCTGTTGATTTTTCCTAACCATAAGAGGGGGAAGTCAAAGTTGGAAATGAAAGATTAAAGGGCTAATTTTCTTTTTTTTTTTTTTTTATAATTTTTATTTTTAAACGCTTTCACAGTATCAAACATATATAAACACAAACGTATACATATATGGGAAGCATGCCATTATTCACAAGACAAGGTTTTAAGTACAGAAACGTATCGCTCATACAAAATCTGACCATAAGGGTTTTATGTACTCAGTCCATTTAGTCCAGATTTTATAAAACATGTCCTTTTGCATCCTGAGGGAGAAAGACAACTTTTCCATGACATATATTTCGTGTATTATAGTGATCCAATCTTCAATAGTTGGAGGTTCCACTCTCAGCCACCTTCTTGTGATGGCCTTTTTACTTGCAATAAGTAACATACCAAGTAATCTTTTATCAGTGTTATTCCAATTTGTCACAGGAACATCACCCAAATACAGTGTTTCACATTTAAGGGGAATTTTTAAAGGGCTAATTTTCATTTAGTACAACTAGCTAGCTAGCAACAGGCACGACGGAGAACAAATGTCCCGAATTCACACATTTTGACATTTATTTGCCGCATTAAAGCTGCCGAACCAATGAAGAGACTGGGCTCAACTCCTGCAGNACGGAGAACAAATGTCCCGAATTCACACATTTTGACATTTATTTGCCGCATTAAAGCTGCCGAACCAATGAAGAGACTGGGCTCAACTCCTGCAGAGCTGAAATAAAGAGCTGACGACGCCCCAACTTTCAGTAGAAGCTCTTACTGCTGCGAGTAAACAAGCTAACGGGAGCTAGCATTCCTTTTGTCCCTACTCCGGGGGCTATATGTAGAGCTCCCCCTACAGGTGTAGTGGGAGAAAGTTCAGTAGATATCAGCAGCTTATAGCCCGGTGTGGCTATATAGGCACGTTTCCATTTTTTTATTTTTTATTTTTTCCTTCAAAAAACTTAGTGAGGTGCGCTCTATAGTCCGAAAAATACGGTAATGTTTCTGTTTGGTTTAAAAGTTGTTCTCATTGTGTTATATCAAACATGCAAATAGAGGAAGAGCAATATTGTCCTTAAGAATCAGCCTAAATTAATCAGCAGGACATATCGGTGATTGGTTAGACTGATGTCAGTATAATGAGCCTGATCTGTGTCTTTCTATCTCTAGATTTAGCCCAAGTTTAGTCTAATGCAATTTTTCTGGTTCCCAGGTCCGCATGAAGTCCATGTTTGCTATTGGCTTCTGCTTCACAGCTTTGATGGGCATGTTCAACTCCATGTAAGCTCCTCATTTGTCTAAACAGATGTAAATATGTATAAAAGAGGTGATAACTGACCAGAATAAACAAACTGCTCCTCTAGTTTCGATGGCAGGGTTGTGGCCAAGCTGCCGTTTGTGCCGGTCTCTTACATTCAAGGCCTGTCGCACCGCAACCTGCTGGGTGACGACTTCACCGACTGCTCCTTCATCTTCCTCTACATCCTGTGCACCATGTCCATCAGACAGGTAACCTTCACACTTCCTGCACTTTCAGTGTTTGTGTTTAAGGTTCACATTGTTTTCAGTTTATTTTACAAAAGACTTTGTTAGTTTTAAAAAAACAGCAAAAGGGCTTTGGTGACTCAATTACAACATATGTGTAGGTGTCTGAGTTTGAAACTGTAAAAGAATAAAAATGAATAAATAAAAAATTATTTTTCTTGTTCTCAGCTCTTAAATGCATGTGATATAAATAGTTATTCTGTGAGAATTCAAGCTTAGAAGTTACGACTAAACACATTCAGTAATAGGAATCTGCTAACCCTGATGATGCTGGTAAACTCCTTACCAGTTGGTGGCAGTAACGCACCTCAAAGTAGAACAGAAAGACATGAAGTCAGAATAGATACTCATATGAGCAGATTTATTTATGACATAAACACATAAACTGCTCTCCACGTATATTTTGAACACTTAATGAGTGCAGCTTTTAACACCACAAGGCTGACATTTTATCCCAACCATCAGCATTTGCTCTGTCGCCTCGCTCTGGTTTTTATGCTCCTGTAGATTCTCTCCTGTCCGCTGCGGTTTCTGTTTCATGTCAGATTTTATCACTTTGAGGGTGGAACCGACCTGAAAAAGTAAAACCACCTGATTGGCTATTTTTCAGAAAAGCCTGCATCTTGAGAGATGGCCGTTTTCTTCAGGGTTGGAGCTAGCAAAGCATCTTTTAGCTAAAAGCTGGTCACTTAAAGGAATAGTACACCCAAAACATGATTAGCCTTCATTTTCTACTCACCCCCATGCTGAACAACACTCTGGAGTACTTTTTTGATATC
>NW_015150795.1:11592-36630 GCF_000732505.1 Cyprinodon variegatus
TCTCTCTCTCTCTCTCTCTCTCTCTCTCTCTCTCTCTCTCTCTCTCTCTCTCTCTCTCTCTCTCACTCAGTCATCAGACACCAAAACTACAGAAAAGAGCAGTCAAGATCTCCAGACAAAGGCTGTGCAGTCAAAAAACCTAAATAAACCAATTTATACACACACACAGTCCAGAGATGGAAAAAAAATTAGTTATGTTTTTATATATATATAATTTTTTTAACTACTTTTCAAGGCTGCACTTTAAAAAAAAAAGATGAAATTGTCCAGAAAGCTGTTCCTAACTACATTTCTTTTTGGTTTACACTTGTGTAAACTTTATGACAAATAAAATCTGTGTATGTCTAAGATCACTTCAAAGCAGGAAGAAGGAGAAGGGAAGTCCACCATTTCAGAATGATAAACTTCACTGGGCATTGGCAGAGAAACTGACAAGATGGATTAAAATTCAACAGGAGAACAGATAAAAATTGGAAAATACTGAGTCCAAACTATGTGGATGTGAAGATGTAACATTCAGCAGAATGGGTTGTTGACTGTTTCAGAAAGTCTTTAATTTCGGCAAAAGTTCCAAAAATCTTTCGAAGAATCTGCCAAGGCTCAGCCACCTGACGTCGGTGTGCAGCAGCAGATCAGGGAGGTCTGCACCTGCCTCCCGGAGCTGTGCACGGAATAAACGCCTCTGAAAAACTCCCGGCCCAAACAGAGCAAGCGATCTTCATCACAACGTCCATGACATGCTTCATATTTAAAATACTGACGCACAGCTGTTGTCGATGAATGATGCAGAAATAGTATAATAATATAAGTATAATAGTAATAGTATAATAATAATATAAACAGATTATTGTTGCTGTTGAAGCACGTAGTCACGATGACGGTGGATAAACTGCTGTTATCAGCAGTAGGCCATCTGAGGGCTCTGATGGATGAATGGCGGTGCTTTCTGAGTTCAACAGACAGTTTCTACGTCCTTTGATCCCATCTTCAGGTCAATCTGCCGTCTGTTCAACCTTTGACCCCTGACTGAGAGTTTATCATCGCAGTAAAGCTATATGACACAGCAGTTTTAGCTTTTAAACCACATCAATATGTTTCTTTAGGGTGCCATAAGTGTTGTTGGCTGTAAGTTGATGGTGAAGGCTCCCCTGGTTTAACCTATCGGCCAAAGTTTAACGTGCAAACATTTTTACAAAGATTATGAATGCCTAGACTTGAAACTTATGTATATATATTTTTTTATTACGAAAAACCTAAAATTGTTAGAGACTTTAAAGACAATAACTACAAGTGTAACTCTGTCCTGCCAGTAGATGGCGCTCTCACAGGCTCTCGTTCATACCTTGTACCGTTTACCATCCGGTTCCTGGAACTAATGTCTCTGAGCTGTTGATTCGCACAGAATGGATCAGTTTAAAAGTCTAGATTTTCCAAAAATTTAATTTTCATAAACAATAATCTGATTAAGCTATAATATCGATTAATAGCTCAGCCTTAGATCAAACTGATTCACAGTGCACAGAATGCATAAATGCATCCATTCTTTATATGATGTAATTTTGCTATTTATTTATTTATTTATTTTTAATTTTTTTTTACAGTGTCCTGTCTGGCAATGTGGCAATAAGAATAATTGTCTTGATGCCAAAAAGAGCCCAAACAGATTTTACTTTCACAAGTGTAGCAGTACGGCTATTGCCATAATGTTCCACTTGTTTCATGCATATAAATTGCTTTATTATAATTATGCAGGGAGTTTTACAGTTTATATGGACACTGCAATGTAAATAGAGAAAAACAGAAGAAGTAAAGGAAAAAAGAAAAAAAAATAGAAAAGATGATAGAAAGAAGATAATGACAAGTTTTGCTATTTAGAAATGCTCTAGAGATTAAAGGACATTCAGGACCATAATTACAGGATTTATTGCCAACCTGGAGTAATATCTGGTTGTAAATGCACAAGTGGGGTGACGGTACGGATAGTGCTTCCTGAGGAGAGCGGCTAATGCTAATAATTGCTTAGCATTAGCAAACATTTAACTTACCTATCCAGAAGAAAAGTAGTTGGAGGTGAAGATTCCTTTCATTTCAATGTAGGCATAGTAACCAGAAATGAATATTTATTTATTTTGGATACTTTTTTTCTTTTTTCATTAAAGGTGATATTTTGATTCTGCACAGTTATAAAAGTTATTTTCTTTTTTAATTGTTTTGATAGGAAATTCATAGCTACAATCTACAAATATAAAAGTCAAATTCTAAATTAGTTCCAGGAACCAAACGCTTATGTTTCTGTACCAGCCTTCTCAGCATATCAACAAATCATTTTTTTATATTTTTCCCAGTGCGGGAGCATTGTAACCAACATTTTATTTGTATTCGATAACAAATTATTTAAAAAATGATTTACACAAAATATTTTTTTTTCAATAAAATTTAAACTTTTTTCTGTGTCACAGTAGACCTTCCGTGTGAATTTTGAAAATTTATTGTTTTAATTAAATTTTCTGAACCACTTTTCGGTGGATCTATATGTTTATATTAATAATCGTGATGATAAAGTTGTAGCAATGACCCTTTCAAGATTCTTTAACTTTATTTTCTTTTTTTTTTTTTTTTAAAGAACTCACAAATAAAACGAACATTATCATTGAATATAAAAAGCAGCGGGTTTATTGTTTCTGCTTCCTGCATCTCGCTGTTTTAATTACCGGTAATAAATGCATTTGGTCAGGCTTTACTCATCGCTCTTTGTTCTGATTTAATGTCACGCTTTCTGTCCTCCTTCCAGAACATTCAGAAGATGCTCGGACTCGCTCCCTCCAGAGCTGCCACCAAACAGGCGGGGGGCTTCCTGGGACCTCCTCCCCAGGCGGCAAAGTTTTCCTAATCAGCCGGGGACGATGGCGCCCTCCACAGAGCATAGATGGAACCGTTTCAGCTGGAACTAATGTCTTACATGTTGCAGCTACCATGTTGTTTGGTTTGTTTGTTGTCATATTTAACTTAAAGGTGAGGAGGGATAAAAAGAGTTAGTTCCTTAAATTCTGTTCACACAGTTTAGCTCGTATGGATTTTAATGGTATTTTGGCACAATAAGGTCTGAAGCCCTTTCAGTATTATTGGATGTCATCATCTCTGTTTTGAGTAACTAACATATTAATAAAATTTTTATGATTATATCTCAGTACCATTTTATTGCATCTGCAGTCTTTATTTTTCCATCCCGTTTAGATGTGGATGAGAAGTTAGTTTTGTACCAAAAATGTTTGTTTTTCAGGACTTGCTCAGCTCTGGTCTCTTCAGGGATTCATTTGGAAAATACAGATGATGTGTTCGTTCATTTTGTTGTCGAATCATTGTGATCAGCATAGATTAACCCTGAACTGGCTGATCTATTGGGTCTATTTCTAATCAAGACATAATAAAAAAATTAAATCCTTAACCCTGTTTTTTTTATTAAGTTAAATCAAACCTACAGTGAACAAAAGAACAACTAGAACAAAGTCAACAGATTCCTTTTTTTATATTTTTATTTTTTCAGGCAGGTCCCAGAGGGTTATAACGCTGCTATAAACAATCTCTACTTTGGCCTCAGTGCTTACTTACTTACTTTTTAAGTTGAAAGTTCTTTTTTTTTTTGCTGTGTTGGTTTTCTGCATTCTTGCATCAGTTTGCATTTAGTCTATAATATTTCCATTACATTTTACTGCAGCAAAAGTAAAAAAAAAAATTAATTGGTGCTTCCTTTTCTGCACCAGGACATTAAACAGACCTCCACACATTCATTACTTAAACAAACATGATTTACTCTCCACTACGCCCAACAGCTGATATCATGTGTTTACCCTGATATTCTGAATTTATTGTTATATGACCAAAAATTTCCACTCTGGTCTCATCTCTACATCTAAGTGTTCTAAAATTAATGTTGACATTTTAACTCCGTTTTCCATGTGATCCACTGAAGCAGGGACTAATTAAACTTGTCTGCTATTACTGTGTACACCCTGAAGGCAGCAGCAAGTTAAAGCATGTTATTAAGATTAGAATACCAATACAATCAAAAGGTTGAAAACGGTTGGTTTACCGCTCTTCAAAAAAACCCAAAAACTTTTAGTTCTCTGACTTTGATTACAAAATGATTCCCATAATATTACCATAATCCAAAACATAAAAAACATGCTGTGTTAATAGGAATTTGAAAAAACTGCAGTCCTGAAATTAAACTAGACATTTTTAAAAAAAGGTTCCAGGTTTGATTCCTGGCCTGGGTTCTTTCTACATGGAGTTTGCATGTTCTCCCTGAGCGTTCGTGGGTTCTCTCCAGGCACTCCGGCTTCCTCCCACAGTCCAAAAACTTGACTGTTAGATTGGCTTCTCTAAATTCTCCTTAGGTGTGAGTTGTGTGTGTGAATGGTTGCCTCTGTGTTGCCCTGCGATGCACTGATGACACCTGAGTGAAGTTGCCCCCCCCCCCACCTTCTTCAAATCAGACAAAGTTAGTGTCAAACGTTTGTGCAGCAAAAAATTTTGTTAGTGCTGATTTGGATTTGAAGATATTAATGAAAATATAAAGGTCAAAATGTCAACCAGCCCCCCCACCTTTTTCAAATTAGACAAAATTGATGTCAAACGTTTGTGCTGGTTTGTGCAGCATAAATTTTCGTTTGTGCCGCTATTGTTTTAAAGATATAAAAAAAGATTTCTAGAGGTCATCAAAGATCAACCAGCCCCCCCACCCCACCCCCCACCTTATTTAAATCAGACGAAAGGTGTCAATTAACTCAGCTCCGTTTGTGCTGGTCTGGATTTGAAGATTAGAAGAAAGAAAGTGGGGGGGGGCTGGTTGACCTTTGATGACCTTGTAGAAACATCTTTTTATATCTTTAAAATGAAAGTGGCATAAACGACAATTTTTGCTGCACAAACGGAGCTGAGTTAATTGACACCCATTTGATGACCCTTTGATGACCTCTAGAAATCTTTCTTTATATCTTTAAAACAATAGCAACACAAACGAAAATTTTTGCGGCACAAACCAGCACAAACGTTTGACACAAATTTTGTCTGATTTGAAGAAGGTGGGGGGGCCAACTTCACTCGGGTACTGACGACCTGTTTAGGGTGGACCCCGCCTCTCACCTGTAGACAGCTAGAGATGGGCACCAGCACTCCTCGTGACCCTGCTTGGGGTAAGCGTGATGGAAAACGCATGGATGGATGTTCCATCTAAGCTTTTAATTTCTATTTCTCAGGTTGAGTTTTACAAATCGCATTATTTTCCAACTAAGTTTTGCAGATCAGGTTCTCTTCTTTTTCTGAGATGAGGAGCAAAGCCGCATCCGATTGGTCTGCTGGACGTTAGAAACTACATTTCATTGGTCAAGAGTAGCATTATTATTGGGTTTAAATGGAAGAGAATCTCATATGTAAAATGTAATTTCAGAAAAAATAAATTTGTAAAACTCAATCTAAAGAAAGAGAAACAACAATGAAAAAAAATGTATATATATATATATATATATATATATATATATATATATATATATATACACATAAAATAAGCAAAAAAAAAAATCTTTAAAAGGTTTTTTTATTCAATAAACTCAAAGCAAACATTTTTACTGATGTTTAACTGCTTTCTTTTTCACATTTTCGTTTACAAATGCGTTCTTTACTTCCAAGAATAATGGAACAAAATGTACTTTTTTGTTTTTTAGATAGTATATTGAGACAGGAGACCTAATAAAAGTTGGAGAGATCATAAACTTGATTGTAAACCAAGTTAATTGTTCTCTATGATAAGGAAAACCATTGCAGACTGATTCATCAGTTTTTAATCAGATTGCTCAATAAGATGGATGCAGGTCCGAGCATTTCCTCTGAGGGAGGGGGAATGGGCGTGGCCTGTGTAGGGGGCGTGGCCTAGCAGCTGAACTGAACTGTTGCTTCACTCTGGATCCATCTTGCAGCGCTTCTCCCTGCAGAACTCTAACGGTACGGTTTTCTTCTAAAAGTTTCTAGAAGTTGTTTGATAAGGAGCAGCGCGTGCTGTCTGAGCGGGTGCCATCCTCCATGGCACAGCTAGCTTAGCCCTCGCTGCTAGTGGTCACACTTCTTCTAATATCGCATTTTTCTGCAACTTTCAGGCACATTCTCCGTGAAAATGGCCCAATCTATCCTGGACACGGCGTCCGGAGCCTCCACCGGAACCCTGCAGGTCACAGAACCTCTGAACTTCTGGGCTGGAAAACGGGTGAAACCCAGAGAGGAGAAAAACGCCGAGCCCGTGTTCGAGCCAGCGACTGGTAGGTTACGAGATCCAGCTGGTTTTGGTAGTAATGGAGGTTAAAAGTGACAAGTAGCACAAAAAAACACAGAACAGAGCTCCTAATCCAGACTACCGAGGAGTTCATGTCAGTAAGGGGGTGTGGATGAGGCTGAAGTTGGCCTCACATTGAGAAATAATCTGAACTTCATAAATCTGATCAGATTATTTTAATGACAGTTTGACAGATCGACCCCTTTGCTCATATTTAGGAGTTTGAAGAATCCTTCAAACTTTCAGATGCTACATAAGTAAAGCCACTTATGGCAATGATGGAAAATATAAACGCTTATTTCAAGGTTCCGATATGCAAACACTCTTATGTAATAAAAAAAATAAATAAATTGATTTTATTGAAATCACAGTTGAGGAATTAAAATCAGCTCAAATAGTCAAAGAAGAGGAATGTGGCAAAGGAAGAGAAAGGTACATGGGATCTATAAAGCATATAGAGTGCATCCACACATGACAGTTTTTTTTTATCAAATAAATATAAAAAAAATATTTAAAAAAAGGACCAATCATGCTTTCTAAAGTTAGCCTTTTAATAATAATTGAACTTTAATTATCTCACAATGGAGAAATTTACCTCTGCATTTAACTAGTGATGGTGAGATGAAGCCTCATGAGGCTTTTGAACCGTTTGGCCAAATTGCTTCAATGATCCTCATAGTTCAAGAAGCCTCATGTCAACATGTCACCACCTACTGGTGGAGTGCAGAACTACAAAATAATCCGTTTTTTTTTTTTTTTTGCAATCGTTTTTCTTGATGTTTTTTCCCCCCCATATAAGTTCCTTTGAAATTGTTAATGATTGGTCTGTATAATAAAATCTTTTGTCAGTTTTTTCTGTGTAAAATGTCTTTGAAGAGAAAAACTGTTTGCTGTTTTGGTTTTCTGCATTCTTGCATCAGCTTGCATTTAGTCTATAATATTTCCATTACATTTACTGCAGCAAAAGTAAAAAATAATAATAATAATAAATCAGTGTTTTTCTGCCATTTTTGTGAAATAAGCTCAAGCAGGCAGTGAAAGTGCTTGTACAAATTTTGGATCGATGAACAAAATTGAAGGTGTTAGTCTTTTTATTCAAACATAATAGTTTTTCAAGAGTTTTTTGTTTTTAATCGGGTTGGAAGTTAGGTGTTAAACCAACCTAACTTTGGCAGTTTTTTTTACCCAATCTATATTTGCTCTAGGGCAAACCAAAACAAATTAGTTACATAAGCCAAAAAAAAAAAAAGTTTTATTGCAACTTTAAAAAGTCTGATGTAGGTCTCTAACCATCAACCTCAAAAGTGGAAATCCATCTCTTACAGCTGACACCATTAGGGAGATGAGGATAATTTTGAAAGCAATACTACTTAAAATCCATTACATTTGTAACCAGTAGCTCACTCTGATTGTGATCAGTACATTGTTTAATCTAACCAAACTTGCTTTAACCAACTAGACTGTTTTTCCATACAATCTATTCTTAGAATATATTCAGAAATATCCAACTGACTACAAACTCCCACATCCTGACTGAATACTGAGGTTGTTAAAATGCCTTCCAGAAGCGTTCACATGGTATGGCGGGGTGGCGAGTCTTCAGACGCCATCTATTTTGGCTCCTCCCCCAAATGAAGCAAGCCTCAATATGCTCGTGGAAAATCCCCCTCCAGTACTCGACGCACGCCTCGGCACATTTAACCCATCCCCTTGGGGAGCAGTGGGCTGCCATTGTGCGGCGCCCTGGGGAGCAGTGTGGAGTTAAGCGTCTTTGCTCAGGGACCCAGAGTGGCAGTCTGTGGGAGTGGGGCTCGACTCAGAACCTCAGGATTCCAAACCCTATGCCCTAACCACTAGGCCGCCATTCTCCTGTGAGCAACAGGTTTCAGGATTGAGGAGTCTGATAGTCGGGGCTGGTTAAAGCGTATGGAGTGAAGTTTGTTCCATTATTGTTTCAAGCACACATTTTGTAAAAGGGGGGAAAAAAATCTATCCAGAAATCAAACTTTGGAGAAAAAAAAATTTGACTAACGTTTTTTACTAAGAATTTTTTTGTTTTTAACAAATTTTATATTTTCAAAATTTATTTTAAAGAATCTGCATCCAGCAGACCTATAGAAATGTCTCCAGGTGAAGAGAACACGATCTGTAAAACGCAATTTGAAAGGAATGCAGTTTGTTATGCTCGATATAATAGAGAAAAGAAAAGTGAATATAAAAAGTGGAAACTTTTTTTGAAAACATAACATCTGAAAAAATGGAAAAAGTTACATTGAACAAAATGGAATATAAAAGTGTTTTTTTTTTTTTTTAAACAAGGATCTGAGAAAATAAAAATGTTCGTCTTAAAATCTATTCTTGATCAAGAAGTTTTTTTTTTAAAGCTTCATTTCTGAATTGTTATTCCAATTTCCATTTGAAAATCTTTTTCTTGTTAATTTTAATGGAACAGAATTTACTCTATAAACTTAAAGTGATCAAGAAACATAATTTTCTACTTTTATTACGTAAAACAGTAGAACTATTGCTTTTATCAACTCACAATCATATTTTAACAAACGTTTTTATTGTTTGATGAGTCGTCTGTCCTCCACCTCTGCTCCCTTCCTTCCTTTTACTGAACGCTGACTCAGACACAACAGATCACATACTAACTTCAGCACTGTAGGTAGTTGTAGCGTCATTATTTTGAATTGAATACTTGAACTGTTTGCTCTCTAGCCGTCTGTAACCTGTTCTCCCTGCAGGCCGGGTTCTGTGCCAGCTGCCGCCCTGTGGGGCCGAGGACGTGGAGGCCGCCATCCAGAGCGCCCACTCTGCCTACGTGGAGTGGAGCAAGAAGTCTGGCATGGAGCGGGCCCGGGTCATGCTGGAGGCCGCCCGCATCATCAGGGTGAGCCGCTCTACAGGCCGTCCACTTTTACTGTCCTGATTGTGCAACTCGAATTGGAGCCGAATGAAAGGGAGAGAGACGCTGGTTATTCATTAACAGCCCCCCCCCTCCTCCTAACAGTTTCCCAGCATTTGTTCTAAATCATTCCTTTGTGTCCTTTCGGCCCTTTTAATGAAGGAGTTTTTTATTTATTCTGGTTCAAACAGGAAAGGAGGGAGCAAATCGCAAAGCTGGAATCCATCACCAACGGGAAGTGCATCACTGAGGCTCTGGTTGACATCGACGTCGCCTGGCAGACCATGGAGTTTTACGCCGGCATGGCTGGGACCCTCACAGGTGGGTATGGGGTGTAAATCACATCCATCATGGCGATTCGATTCAGTATCGATTTCCTGACCCAACGATTCGATTTTTTTCGATACTCAAGAATACACCACAATACGATACGATTCGATTAATTGGTTAATTTTTTTTTATTTTTATTTTTTTACACCTTACAGGCTAGACAATGTTTCAAATGTGACATAAATCAATGAAAGTTGTAATAACTTTATGAATTTTTTTGAGAAACGACAGCAAATAACAGAAGTAGAAAAGTTGCATTAAAAAAAAATGCAAAAATACTGAACAATGTATAGAGTGCTCTGAAAAAGTGCAATCAGTGCAATGAGTGCAATGCAATACCTCGGCTCCAGACGTCCCGCCCCCTCCACAGACGCTCCGCTGCACCTCTCCAAAATTGTAGCTGACCGCAGACAGGAGGCCGGCTTGTTTTGTTTTTATGACTGAAACTGCGGAAAAAAAATTGTGAAGTTTGACCTGTTAGAAAAGCGAGGTGCGTGAGAACGCTGGGACCCTTTTTCATCTTGGATCTCCGCTCTTTTTGGCCCTCATGTCCCTCCGTCGTCGGACTAAACTCGCCCCCACTTCCTCGCCGCCTCGGCCGTATCTAGACCCACAGCGTGTAGCTCAGACCACGCTTCAATATTGAGCATAAATCATAAATGTCTGTGTCAAGCTCACTGCAACACACTGCTGTAAGAGTATAACCAGGAAGCGAGGTAGGAGGGCAAAATAGGTTTAGCGCCACCGCAGCACGGGAGGAGAACTACGCCCAGGAGCAAATGGATAAAAATAGACAGGAGGAAAAAAAAACAAGAATCGATTCTCTTGCGGACGTGTCGATGGATCGGATTGTCGGCTGTTGGATCGATGCATCGATACAAAACCATTATTATTTACACCCCTACAGGTGGGGGCAGCGCCGTCCCACCGCAACCATTCTCTCTTCTTTCAAGCTTTGTCTGAAGGTGTTTTTTTTTTCTGTCATCCATGTCTGCAGGTCAGCACATCCAGCTTCCTGGCGGGGCCTTCGCCTACAGCAGGAGGGAGCCGCTGGGCGTGTGCGTGGGGATCGGGGCCTTCAACTACCCGTTCCAGATCGCTGTGACCAAGTCGGCTCCGGCTCTGGCATGCGGTCGGTGAACAGCAGAGTGTTTCCGGCTCTCATTAGAGTCACAGATCCAGGGGTTTGATGGGGTTTTATTTTTTTTAGGTAACTCCATGGTGTTTAAGCCGTCTCCCATGACGCCAGTGACCGCCGTGGTGATGGCTGAGATCTACAAGGAGGCGGGGGTTCCTGACGGCCTCTTCTGCGTGGTCCAGGGGGGAGCGGAGACCGGCTCTCTGCTCTGCCAGCACCCGAAGGTGGCTAAGGTCTCCTTCACCGGCAGCGTCCCAACAGGCAAGAAGGTAGATCTATTTCGCCGCTCTAACATTCTGAGTTTAACCCGACGGGTCTGAATGATGGCGTCCCGCCTGCCACTCCTCTCAGGTCATGGAGATGTCCGCTAAGGGGGTGAAGCAGGTGACTCTGGAACTGGGAGGGAAGTCTCCCCTCATCGTCTTCAAAGACTGCGATCTGGAGAACGCCGTGAGGGGGGCGCTCATGGCCAACTTCCTGACGCAGGGACAGGTAAGAACTATCCGGTTTGGATCAGCGCTGTTCAGCTGGGTCGCTCTGAGCTCAGCGGGTCGGTTTGAAACCTGCAGGTCTGCTGCAACGGAACCAGGGTGTTTGTGCAGAAGGAGATCATGCCTCAGTTCCTGGACGAGGTGGTGAAGAGGACCAAGGCCATCTCCGTTGGCGACCCACTGCTGGACGGCACCCGGATGGGAGCCCTGATCAGCAAACCTCAGCTGGACAAAGCTCTGGGCTTCGTCTCTCAGGCCAAGAAGGAGGTTTGGTTCTGGCCGGATTCTAGGATTGGAGGACGTTCTCCGGTTCTGCTCTTAAATTCGTCTATTTATTGTTTTTTCAGGGAGCCAAAGTGCTTTGTGGAGGAGAACCTTTTGTCCCCACTGACCCCAAACTGAAGGCGGGTTATTTCATGTCCCCTTGCGTCCTCGGTATGTCTGAACCCTGTCCCTCTAGTGCCCCCTGCTGGTGTTATTCTAACCTCCCTTCCGTTCACAGAAAACTGCAGAGACGACATGACCTGCGTGAAGGAGGAGATCTTCGGTCCGGTTATGTCCGTCCTGCCGTTTGACACCGAGGACGAAGTGATCCAGAGAGCCAACAACACCACCTACGGCCTGGCCTCTGGCGTCTTCACCAGGTTAGCTTCGACCGGCGGCGCTTCCCATCAGCCGCTAGGATCTGCTTTGCTCCTGGGCCGGATCTGCAGGGGGCCGACTGGGGCCAAAACTGTAGATGGAAAGCTTGGGCAAAAAAATATCTGCAATCTACCATGGCAACACTTCACATTAGAATAGTACCTTTTTTTTCTTCATTTCCACTGAATAACAAAGTGTGGATAAAAACAGAACCAGTGGGATCAAACCTCGCTGGTGTGCAGTTGGGAGGGCGGGGCTTAATGTCTGACAGTAACCCAGAAATCCCACATCCTCCGTATCCGCCCCGCTGCGCTCCACACCTCCTGCACAAAGCAAAGCCTACAGCCTCCGCGGTTCCTCCCGTCTTGCTCCGCTCTGACTTCTTCTGAGCATGAGGAGAGCATGCGATATTTAACTCATAGGAGAAAAACATGCGGTAATGAAAGTACAGATATAATTCGCTGTGGTTTTCCATGTTACCTATATTGTAATCACGCGTTATATTTTGTTATAATGTTTGGAAAATATTGAATTTTAAGATGATGGAGAAAAAAAAACATTCTTTCTGAGCTGCCCCAGCGCCCCCTGGTGGCAGCCTCCACAGTTATCCTCAGCTTAGACACGCAGGGTGCCAAAGTGATCGATCTGGGTCCTTTTTTGAGCTGCTTTGCTTCCCGGCACAAAGATCGTCTCTGTAAAGTCATGGTTGAAATCCATCTTTGTTTTTTCTCAGTTATTTATTTTTTGTGGGTTATTTTTTATGTAGTTAGTATTTACCAAAAATTATCTTGACACCATCATTAATGTTAAAATTTTTTGTGGATTTTCGTTTGACTTTGTTAATGTCTAATAGATTTTCTACATGGTTCATTCATTCAGTAAAGAGATCCAGCAGTGCCGTCAGTCTAGTAGCCATTTCGCCTTGAAGGGAGGGAGTTGTATTGCTGTCTGTTGGCTTCCTTCCATCCTCCCCCACCAGCAGAACTGGCCTTTTGTTAATCTTTTACCACGTGAACCAACACATTCCCTCCATTTGCAGGGATATTTCTCGAGCTCACCGCGTGGCACAGCGGCTGGAGGCGGGGACTTGCTTCATCAACAACTACAACAACAGCCCTGTGGAAATGCCCTTCGGAGGATACAAGATGTCAGGTGGGTTGTTTGTTTGGACGTTCAGAATGACTTCTTCTGTAACGGTGAAGGATTAACCTGGACTCTTGGATCTTCTCAGGCTTCGGCAGGGAGAACGGCCAGGTCACCATCGAGTACTACTCCCAGCTGAAGACGGTGGTGGTGGAACTGGGAGACGTGGAGAATCACTTCTGAACTCTGAACCTTTGAACCGACGCTGAACTATTGCGCCACAGAGAGGCTTTAGAGAAACCTGCTTTCCTGTTTTACTAAATCACCAGTTCCTCCGCTAACAGAGACCTAAACTTTCTGACCACAGCATTTAGCAGCTTTGCTCAAGTTGGTGTGATGGCATAGGAGTCTAGATTTAAAGCAAGAAGCCTAACAAACGCAGCGTGAGCATTAGTAAGAAACACCTGCTGATTGTTGTGTTTAAATAAAACCACAGAAAGTCTTTATGAAAATAAAATCTTTCAGTGCCAGATGTCTCCTCATTATTCAACAATGTGTTTTATGAAACAGGGTTTCAGCAAATCATTAAAAAAATTAAGTCAATATTTTTTTTATTTGGGCCTTAATTGCCATTAAAATTCATTAAATGTGATAATTGTGGCATTTAAAATGCTTTACTTAAAAGATTATGTAAAAAAATTCATCAGATATATCAGAACTGGTTTCGTGTGTTTGGACAAAACTGCTTCCGCTTGATTGTAAAGTGGCTGGAAAATGAGGAATTTGGGACATGGCTGCAGCCTGTTGACGGTAAAGATGACAACAGATTTTGCTGTCTTTGAGTAGAAATAATGGATTTTTACCCGCCCCTTATGAACAAAAATGGGGCTGCACCTTGAGCAGTGGGTAGCGCATTGCAGAAGGTTCTGGGTTTGATATTTCTGCATGGAGTTTGCATGTTCTCCTGTGCATACATGGGTTTTCTTCAGGTCCTGTCCTTCTCCCACAGTCCTAAAAAACATGACTGTTAGTGTAATTGGCTTCTCTAAATTGTCCTTAGGTGTGGATGTGTCTTTGTATGTCTTTGTTGCCCTGCAACAGATTGGCGACCTGTCCAGGGTGGACCCCGCCTCTCGCCCATAAACTCCTGGAGATAGACGCCCGCTCCACCAGCTCTCCGACAAGGATTAAGGGGGAGAAAATTGATGGATGGCTTGGTTTGATCATTAAAGTCAGTTTTATATCATATGGTTGTTAGGACCTGATGTGCAGTTTTTAAAAAATATAGCATGAACTCCTCTTTAGATTGTTATTTTTTAGCAGAACAGTTATTTAATGTTTTAAAAATTAGGGGAATGTTGGCCAAGTGGTTAGAGTGGTGTGCTTGTGCTCTGAGACGCTTGAAAGTATAAGGTTCAGGCCCCACAACCTGCACTCTGGGTCCCTGAGCAAAGACCCTTAATCCCATAATGCTTCCTGGGCGCCACACAGCGGCAGCCCACTGCTCCCCAAGGGGATGGGTTAAATGCAGAGGTAGATTTCTCCAATGTGAGATCAGTAAAGTTAAATTTCTTTCTAATTTCTAAATAAAATTTAAAAAATACATTTTCTTGTGACCTGGCCGTTATTCCCCCATGCCCCATCTGTGCCGCTTCAGTGTAACATTTCCCCTCCTCATTGACACTGTTTAAGGGGCAGCAGCCCTGCAGTTTGCACAACCATCACACCAGCATCTGGCATATACTAGGCAAATAAATAAAGAAGCTAATTAAAAGACATATATACATTTATGTCTCACTGTATAATTTAATTTCTACCTACATTTATTTGTTTATTCTATTTTTGGGGGGCAATTAATTGTATGCTTATTTATTTATTGAGCATTTATTTATTTCTGTATTTATTTTTAAATATAGTAGAGCTGGTCCTTTCCTGGTACCGGCCTCTGGGTAGATATACTCCACACCGATAGGTGGCGGTAATGCTAACCTAACTTTATTGCCAACCGCCAATAAAATCGAGGAGAAGACGTTTGTTTTGCATCCAGCTGGACGATCATCTTACAGTTTAACAATGCAGGTAAACTTCACACCCCCCCATAAATTAAAAAATAAATAAATAAAGTGAAACATCTTTTTATTTAACATCTGTGACATTTTATTCTCCGTACGCTAGCATATATCTAAGCACCGTTAGCCTAGCCTGCTAACTGTTTGTATCAGTTGCCGGATGGGATTGAGTTCTGCTCTTTATTTTGGTAAAATGTTTTTTTCTCAGCAACGTGAGGAGAAGCAGCTGGAAGCCTCGGTGGACTCCCTCATCACTCTGGTGGCTCATGTTAAAAACGCTCTGCAGAATTTCATTTACAAGCTGGAGAACGAATACGAGCGTCTGACATGGTGAGTTTATCACCTGATAAAAGTAAACAGATCCCACTCTGTAGTGGGAATAAACACCAGGAGATGTTTATTCTGCGCTGACCCAACCTAACGTCAATAATACACACTAAAAACATTTATTTCTGACTTCAAACCTGCTTAATAGTCCAAAATAGTTTGTTTTTATAGCAATGTCTAAAGGGGAAACTACAACAACAGATGATTATGATCTTGTTTTACTTTGTCCTCCAGTTTTCCTACATTAATACAAACTAAATCTTATACTAAAACTTACATTATTAATGTTTGAATGGTACAAGTTTTCACTTTTAAGTCCAATTGAAATGTATGGCTGCAACTAATGATGTTTTAATGCTTTAATAATCGATTAGTAAATATATTATTTGATTAAGTGACTGATTAAGCAATTATTTTCTAGGAAAAAAAATACATTTGATGTGCACCTTATACAGGGTTCCTGCGTGTAATTAAATTATTATTTTTTAAATTAAGGCCTTAATTGGCATTAAAATTAATTAAATGTGATTATCAGGGCATTTATAATGCTTTACTTTTAAAAAGATGCATAAACGCTTCACTTTATTTCATTGTTAAATTCTGTTTAAACTACCAGATTGTAATTAAAAATGTCTCCGGATCTTTACTGGTTGATAATTTTCTTTATTCTGACCCAGACTTGTTCACAAGTCATTTTTTGCTAGTCCAAGTCAAGTCTCAAGTCTATTTGCGTGTTTGCTTGTTTCTCCTTGTGTTTTCATCTCCTTCACTGAGACGGTATAGCTTAAAGGTCACTATTATATCTATGGAATGATCACTATCTTGAACTGGTCAGTGACGTCAGTGCTACATGACTGTTTGACAGCCCCTGTGCCGGTTTTTTTTTTTTTTGACCTCTGCTGTGTGCGTGTAAGGCGAGCGGCGATCAGTCAAGTTAGTAAAACAAAAAAACGCTTAAAAAATATATATTGTTCACAAGTCAGAAATCGCATGTCTCATCGAGTCTGAAGTCCTTCAAATGCAAGTCTAAGTCGAGTCTGAAGTAATTAAATATGCGACTTAAGTGCGACTCGAGTACGAGTCACAAACTCGAGTCCCCACCTCTGTTCTGACCCCGCTGATTTTTAATTTGTCACCCCTGATCTACAGCATGATTCACTAAACATACTGGGTCTTAGCTCTTCGTCTTTGCTTTAGACTCGTTCACCTCAGGTGAACAAAAAGGCCTCAGCAGCTATCTTCAATTTAAAAGTATATGATGGTGATTTGTCCACAATGAAAAAGACGTGTCAATATTTTTTTTTTATTGTCGATAAAGTCGACTTAACGTTGAAGCGCTGGTTTATAGGATGGTTCATTCTCTGAGAACCCAGCAGAACCATTTCTGTGTTCCTGTCACTCAGGCCTTCTGTTCTGGACAACTTCGGGCTCCTGTCTGGTCAGCTGAACACCATCAATAAGATGCTGAAGAATGAGAAGACGCCGTCGTTTCGCAGCCAGGTTATCATCCCGCTGCTCCTGTCTCAGAAGCCAGACGACGATCTAACCGTGAGTTTTACTAGTTTGTTCTGTGTATTTCATAGGAATTCTGCTTTTTATTTATTTTATTATATATTTTTTTGCAGGTCCTCACAGAGCAGCGTGTCCCGGTGTTCAGCCATGAGATCGTTCCAGACTACTTGCGGACCAAACCTGATCCAGAGGTGGAGGAGCAGGAAAAGCAGCTGAGCGCAGAGGCGGCACGCATCGGTCCTGATGTGGCACAGGTCGGTTAGATGCTGTGTGAATATCTCCTGATTGGTTTTTATTCACATTAAAAACATTTAACATGTTTCCTCGTCGTTTTGTGAACAGAAACAGATTCAAGCGTTGAATAAAATGTGTTCCAATCTGCTGGAGAAGCTCAACAACCCACGTGACGACAGAGATGCTGAGACTGGCGGTGTGTTACATTTCTTCCTTCACTCCTAGGTTTAAATATCCTGACTAAAACCAGGTTCCCGTGGATCCTTGAAGCGGGGGCTGAGATCTGATATATGTAGCGATCCCAATCATCATTATTCTGGCGTGTGCGTATAATCGTCGATACTACAGCTCTCAAGGCGGGAATTACTCAAACAAAGATGGCGGCTACCGTAACATTCAGGAACTTATGGATACCAGGAACCTGGACGCTATCCAGGTCCGCCCACATTTCCATGAGAGCCTCGGTCTCGGCATCATCCCAGGTCGCACCACGCTGTTTTGATGCCGATTATTGTTGACAGGCTGAGAAGAACTTCATGTTGTGAACAGGATCTGTTAGCTACATGACAGAAAACCCGCAAAACGAGTCAGCTGACTGTAAATGGGAGATGACGCGGTGTGCTCTAGGTTATCAGAGAACCCAGCCACAGATGAACCGAGCTAAGCGCTACTGCTGAACTAGTACTATTTTAGCACGGTTTAGTTATGTCTGCTGCGCTCCAGTTCAGTTGCGTTCCATTTACACTCAGAGGTTTTCTCAGCTACCATTCCCGGACTGTTTTTGACGGTTTTAAAAGGCTAAATACTCCTGAAGACATGACATCAGTTCTCTGTTGAATGTTTGTTTCTTCACCACTAGGTGGCCCCAGTGAGGGTTTGGAGCTTATCTCACCAAACGATCTCAATGAGATTAATATGAATTAATCAACCTTCTTTCATTGATTTTTTTCCAACAACCATTTTACCAACAAGTTTTTAGTTCTTTCTTTTGAATGTAATTAAATAGGTTATTGTAGCACATTTATTAGAACCCTGTTTAAAAAAAAAAAAGTTCTAAAAGTTCTTTATTTTCTTCCTTCCCAGCATCACGACTGAACAAACCGTCCTTTAACCCCGGAGACACCAACGCTTTGGTTGCCGCCGTTGCTTTTGGAAAAGGGCTTTCCAAATGTAGGCCTCCTGGCCCCATGGCCCCTGGACACCCAGGACAGGGGCCCATGATGAGCGGGGGCCCAACCCTACAGCAGGTCACCATTGGAGGTGGTTCAGGCCAGCAAGCAGGTATGGGAGGACCTGTAGCTCCACAGCAGCAAGGACAGCCGGGTAAGAGGCCTGGTTTCTACAGGAGGAAACAAACAGGACTAAAGGGAGTTTGGAGCTGCAGCTTTTACCTCGTTATGTTTTTGGATATTATTGCAATAATGTCTGCAGGTTTCAAGGTTTACATACAGTTATTATCAGCCTTATAGTCGAATAAATTAACAAATAAGAAACTCCAAAGGTTTTTTGTTGACGATGAAAGAGGAACTCTGGAGGTTTTCACTAATCTAAGAACATTTAGGAGGAAAACTGCTCAGACAGCATGAGGGGACCTCTGCGGGTATACAGCTGAGTCTGGGAGCATATATGTTATCTAAAGGGAAGGAAAAAAACAGCCTTAAAGGACTAAAAATTATATCTAATATTTATTGACAGTTTATACAAGTTGTAAAGGATTCTGTTGTCTCTAGAGCCATCTAGTGGTCCAATTAGGTAAGTGCCACAGCGCCCATTAATTCCTGGTCTGATGCAAGATTAGAGCCTGATGCAAACAATAATGGCTGCAACTATTTTGCTAATTGATTAGTAAATTATTTGGCTAATTCAATTCAGTTTATTTCTATAGCGCCAATTCAAAACACATGTCATCTCAAGCACTTTACAGTTCACCAGATGATACAGTCAAATTGATTCAGAGTTTTCAACCTAAGGAAAGCCAGTTGATTGCATCGACGCAGAGATACAAAAAGCAACTGTAAAGGCGGCGCCATCCAGGAAACATACAGCCAGGCAGACGAGCTCTGAGCCAGCTCCCATGTTGGAGGATGAAGAGAGAACATCCAGTTAGTCACAGTCAGAGAAACAGGACTACACTGAAAAACAGGCAACATCTATAAACAAATGTGCTGATGGCAGCAGCACAGAGATAGAACTAACAGATTCTGCAGAGTGGGAGAATAGAGATAGAATGAACCAGAATGATGAAATAGGGGTCCCTATGTCCTCCAGCAGTCTAAGCCTATAGCAGCATAACTATAGAGATAGATCAGGATAACCTGAGCTATCTCTAACTAGAAGCTTTATCAAAAAGGAAAGTTTTAAGCCTAGCCTTAAAAGTAGACAGGGTGTCTGCCTCACGGACTAAAACTGGTAGTTGGTTCCACAGGAGAGGAGCCTGATAACTAAAAGATCTGCCTCCCATTCTACTTTTAGAAATTCTAGGAACCACTAGTAAACCTGCAGAATAAATTTTTTCCACTCCAGGAGCTCTGGAGAGATGGAGCATTTTTATGTCATGCTATTTTACAACTTTGTTATTATTACTGCTCTAAGTGGGTCGCTCTGTCAGCTAAAGGCACGTTTTAGAGTCTCTATACTCCAATTAACGGTTAATTAATTACTAAATTAGTTGACTATTTTGATAATTAATTAATCACAACGGTACCTTATCAGGGTGAGTTATTCTTCATGTATGCAATTGTTAAATCCTAATATATGACCTACCTGAGTAGATATATTTTTTTCCTACTCATAGTGTAATATTAAATCATAGAGGCTAAAGTTTTTCCCAAGCAGTTTTTTTTTTATTAGGAGGGTTCTTCTTAACAAATATTTGGAAATAAAATGGGATTATACCGAGATAATAATACATCCGATAGGCTGACAAGAAGAACACGTGTTTAATCTGAGGTGAAGATGAAGCAGGTAAAACGGCAGGCAGGTGTCGATCCATGACGCACAGTGAAGGATCAACCAGACTCTTCAGGAACGAGAAGCAGAGGAAACCATGTTCAGGGCTCATTTTCCAGGGATGCCACTGTGTGCCGACGCCTTTAGCCTACAGCTGTGCGATTTGTGCAATTTCTCATTTCGCAGCTTCCATTACAAAGCAAACAAAGCTGCTCTTAAAGCCTAATGGATGAGTTAAAACAAGGCTAACGGCTTAGCTTCCTCTGGAAGGACTAACTGCAGCCCAAGGTCAAGCAGACATGGAAGTGAAAGGAAGTGACATCACTTCAGACCTTTACATCGTCAAATTAAGAGAGCGATAAAAATTGTTCTTAATTAAACTTCAACATTAAAACTAAGCATAAATAAATGATTTGTCAACAGAAGGATTTGTAGCAGTAGATCAAACAAATAACTCAGCATGACGCCGATGATGAGTGTTTTTAAACTTATGAGCTGCTCTGCCTGATCAGATGATTTGAGATTTTTTTTTCTTCTGCTGCAGGAAAAATGCCGAGCAGCATCAAGACCAACATTAAATCTGCGTCTGGTTCAATGCATCCCTACAACCGATGAGCCGCCGGCTGCTCCTCCTCCTCAGGCTGCATGGAACGGATGGATGTTCAGGAAGCTGTTGCTCAGCTCCAGGCCGCCTCTGTGGATCACAGTTTGAGTTTTACCAGCGTGAGGTTGGTGGAGCTCATGTTTGCAGCCACTAGAGGGCACTGCGTCATCATTAAAGGGACTAAAACAACTTTATATGTTCAGACACTTCATCTGATTTTTTACTTTTTTTTTTTAATAAAAGAACTAAGAATTCAATGTTGTTTTTTCTTGATTATATAAAAAAAAAAAAAAAGAAATAAAACCTGAAGTAACCGAGGAAAAAATCTCCACTAAGATCCGCCCCGAGGTTTGAACCTGCTTCTGTTTGTGCTTTTTCACTTCTTTGTTCTTTTTTTTTTCTGCACCAAAGGTGAGAGTAATAAGGGCAGACGTCGCTCTGTGTGGCCTGATAATGTCAAAGTGTTTAAGGCGGGGCGGGGGGGATAGGGAGGCATTGCTGCTGACGTGTGAGGGGGTCCTCTCTCTGTCCACTCCAATCCCCGTCCCGCTGCACAGCACCGTGCCGCCGTGGCAGCGTGCAGGCCCGTGGCTGACCTACATACACCCTCTGAGCGCAAACCGGCCGCCGTCTCACGGCGTCAGACGCTCTGCTGAGACAGCTCAAAGCTGCACAAGGTCACACTCCTGTTCACAGATGAAGGATAAGTCACAAACAAAAACCCAACAGAGAACAGTGAACGCTCAGCTCCATGTCACAGCAGAGACCAGATGGAGATGGAAAAACCAGTTTCAGGCTCTTTAGAATAAACATTTACAACCACAGCAAATATCTTCGCTTAAAACCTGATGGGGGTTCCTGAAAAAAAGAAAAAAGTTTATCTTTTTGAATTCAGTTTGCTCTATTAATTAATTCTGTCATATAACGGACCTGAACATTCTACTGTTAGTTGTGGGGAAAAACTTTCATACCGGAGAGTTACATCTAAAATTAATCCTAATCCTGGTGGATTTTAATTTAAAATCATTAATAATGTCTCAGCAGGACCTTGACAAACAAATTCTAGCTTTAGTAGAATTGATCACAGCAGTTTATTTTTATTTTTACAGGTATGCCTAGAAAGTGGATCAGAGCTGCAGTTGATCCAGAAAGCCGCTGCCTGCATCCTCACTAGAACTAGGAAAGTAGAGAACATCAGCCAATCTCTAAAGTCCTTCCACTGGCTCCTTGTATCTCAGAGAATAGATTTTAAAATCCTTCTGCTGGTCTATTAGTCACTGAATAAACATAGCAGACTTGCTTTCAATTGATCAACAGCCAGACCTCTCAGATCTACTGGATTAAATCTACCCTGCAGAACCAGAACCTAACATGGAGAAGCAGCGTTTAGTTCTTACTGTCCATTAATCTGGAATAAACTCCTAGAAAACTGAGAGAGACAAAACCTTCAGTTGCTTTAAATCTAGATTAAAACGTATGTATTCAGAGTGGCTTTTGACTGAGGTATCTAAACATTATTAGTTATGTTTCCAGATTTGTTCCAATTTTTTAAATCAAGTTATCTTTAATTGTTTTTATCAATGGTTTTTATATCATCCTCTTATTTTAATGTGTCACTTTTATTCTCTTTATTTGTTTTTCCTCTATGAAACTGCAGTGTATGTACCCTAACCCAACCAGGCTGCTGGTTTCTGGTCTTTGTGTGAGAGTAACTAAAGTCTGTTAAATGTGGACATTAGAAACAGAGTGTTGGTGTTACCCAGAAAAAAGAAAGCATAACATGGTTTCAGCTTTAAGAACCTCTTTTCACCTTTTATGGTAGATTCATACCTAAAGATAGACAATTACTATTAATAACGCAGAAAAGAAATATATATAATGATAAGATGGTAAGATGCTGAAAGTAAAGAGGGAATTTTATTAAATCAGGTCATCCAGTTTGATTAAAGGTTCAATGTTGAAGGAAAAAACAGCTGATTGCATCTATTGTAGATCTGTTCCAGTTCTACAGTTTTAGATTAGAAGCAGCATAAAATATTGTAAACAATAGATTATACAGTAAAGGCAAAATATGACGGGTGTGTCTGCGCTGCAGTGTAATGAAAGTAGCGGAGTAGCTTTTGATTACTTCAATTTTAATTAGAAGGAGTCAAAAGCTGGATCCTTGAGGAACCTCACATTTGATTTTGTTTTCTTGGATTTATAAAAACAAAGGTCCAGAAATGGGTTCCTGTCAGGTGAGATCTGAATCCATTCACCTTTCATCCTGTACTAAACCCATCTTCAATCTAACATTTTCCAATCCTTTCAACATTAAGTTGAATCCAAGTGAAATACAAATCATTGCATGTTTAAATTCAACATTCTGGAGTTTATAAAATGCACAGAAAACTGGAATTCTTTCTATTGAAACGTCCCAATAGCATCTGAGTCAGATGCAACAGTGACACAAACGAGCTTAAATCAGCAGAGAGAGCAGGAGAGAAGGAAATAACGGCATGAAGACAGTAAAGGGCTAAAATGAACTAAATCTTGCCTCAAAAAACGATCTTTAACAGCAGTTTTGATCTAAGTTCGATCTTCATGGTTAGAAAACATCTCTGCTTTCTAAAAGCAACCCGTCATCGCTCTGGGAATGCTAAAGACCATGAGGGGTCAGCACTGGTCTGCTGTTGGAGAAACCAGCAAACAGCCAGTCTGCTCTGCTTCACTCAACACTTTCCTCTTAGGGTTTACAAACATCTCAAGAAGTAAAACAATATTTTAAACGAGGTTTCCAGAGTTTTGGGCCTGTTCACTCAGATTCCCAGCATGCATCCAAAGCTATGATATGAGGAATAATATTTAATACTGAGAGAAAACTGTAATTATTACGTTTACTATTAAAATAATCACACATTGAAACCTTTTCTAACATCCCTGACAGAACGATGTTAAAATAACGTGAAACTCATTGACCACATGCGAATCACACCTTAAAGCACATGTATATGAATGAATTTGGTACATTCAGCGTTAAAAGCACATGTGACAAAGATGGGTCTCAAATGGGAGTCATGGGAAAATTGGGAATGACATTTGAACTTTTTGGCACAAACTAAACTCGTGTTTGGAGGAAGAAGAACGCTTAGCTGCATCCCAAGAACATCATAGCTACAGTGAAGCACAGGGGTGGAAGCATCATGCTTTGGTGCTGAATGACAGATCTGTGTTAAGGGGAGAATGAAACGGACCAAAGATGGTGAGATTTTAATCCCAAATCTCGCTCCATCAGTGAGAACTTAGAAGATGGAGCGAGGCTGAGACATCAGGACAATGATACCAAACACACCGAGAAGTGGCTCCATAAAAGGATTTCAGCATCCTGGAGTGATATGCCCAGTATGCAGACCTTACACCCATAGAAAAACTAGTGGAGGGAGTTGAAAGTCTTCGTTGCCTAGCAACGGCTCAAAAACATTACTGTTATAGAGGAGATCTGATGGAGGAATGGACCAAAATAGCAGCTACAATGCGAGCAAACCAGATGAATATAGGAGATGTTCGACCTCTATCACTGCTAGCAAAGCTTCGAAGCATTGAATCAGATTTTTCTTATTGCCAAATACTTATTTTCCACCAAAAAGTGATATTTTTTATAGTTTTTTACACTATGGGATCATCACATCTGATTTAATGTTTAAACTGATTCAGAAAGTACTGGACAAATTGGTAGTATTTATAAGTATACAATGAATAAACTAAAACTAAAAAACATTTCACATTAATGAAAGAAAAAAATAACAAATTTGGGCAGAAAGATAACTTTTAAATCAGAAATATTAAACAGAAACGTATAAAACACATATTACCAGGAAGTTAACGCAGATGAAGTATGTCAGGAAAGGTTAAATGACTTTATCAAGCTACAATAATTTCTATTTGTTGTATTTTCACCTGATCTAGTCAAAGTTACTCAGTGACAGGGAGTTTTACTAAGAGAGAGAAGTGATACTCTCACAAGAATAAATGTAAAAGTAAAAGGTACAGTAAAAGGTGCTGAATGTAATTTTTTTCTAAAAGTTACGTCAAGTAAAGTCAAGTAAATTGAAGCTAACTGGTCACGACCCACCATGTCCTTGTTCTTGTCCATTTTATTGAGTTATGTCTGTCTGCATCCTGATTGTTTATCTTACTTTTTTGTAAAATTCAAAACACGTCATCTAAAGGTACTTCACAGTTCACCAGATCATCCAGTCAAATTTATTCAAAGTTTTCTGTCTAAGTAAAACCAGTTGATTGCATCGATTCATTGACTCTTCAGCAATCCCTCACAATAAGCATGCTTGTAGCGACAGTGGAGAGGAAAAACTCCCTTTTAACAGCAGAACCAGGCTCAGTTAGAGCGGCCATCTGCCGAAGCCGACTGGGGTTCAAGGAGACGGAA
>NW_015150795.1:36854-38433 GCF_000732505.1 Cyprinodon variegatus
CCAAACAGGAACAGACCAGATGAAGCTACTATGAGGAAAAAGCAGAGAGAGCAGAACGTTAGAGATTGAACTAACAGATTCTGCAGCGTGGGAGAATAGAGATAGAATGAAGCAGATCGAATTATGGAAAAGGGGTCCCTATGTCCTCCAGCAGTCTAAGCCTATAGCAGCATAACTATAGAGATAGATCAGGATAACCTGAGCCACTCTAACTATAAGCCTTATCAGAAAGGAAAGTTTTAAGCCTAGCCTTAAAAGTAGACAGGGTGTCTGCTTCACGGACTAAAACTGGTAGTTTGGTTCTTTAGTTTTAGCTTTTCATTTTGTCCAGTCCTCACCAACCCAACACACAGGCGTAACTTTACCCTCAGATGGAGATAATCTTATTTGGTCATTTACTTTGTTCCAAGTCTTCCAGAATAATTTGTGCTTTTTTTCCCATTTAAAGAACTATGTTTGGATTTTTTTTCCCCCATGGGGTTTCTTTATACGTCTTTTAGCTCCTTTCAGGTTTATTAGCCTGCCTTCCTCAGCTCTCTGTATTCCCTCTGTGTCAGCTGCCCCACCCCACTTGTCTCCTCAGTATATAAACTCATCGGCTCCCGTTGCATTCATGTCGCTGTGGTAAAGAGAAACAGCAGACTCCCCTGGATCAGATCAGAAGCGACGGTTTTATCTTTTATATCCATTCGTGTTGCATGGAGATAACTTTGTTTTTTCCTCCATTAAGAGCTTTCTCTGGCACGCTTTGAAAGAGTTTTCCTCGTTCTGTAACAGAGAACACGATAAGGTCCACGTCCCACTTATTATGGATGCTTCGGGGCCGACATGAAGGTTTAAACTCCCCCAACAATGACTCAGATATGCTCCAAACTCTCATTTAAATCCAGCACACTTCAAGCAGCCTGATCCCAGAAATTCCTCAAACGTCTTTCCTTTTTTTTAATATTTATGTATAAAAGTTGGGATCAGAGGAATACATAACATTTCTGTGGGTGGGATGAGTCTTATGAGAAGTGATGCTTTGCCAAGCTGAACTGGAACACGCCCACATCCAGTTATTACTGCACAGCTTTCCTCTGCTGCATCAACATGTCTGCTGCATGTTGGTCAGGGTGACTCACATGAAGCTCAGACATTTAGTGGGTAGTTATCACACTGGGATTAAAATCACAGACCCTCCAGGTAAAGGTGTGCAAAAAGCTTTATTCTTTCAGTAGCATAATGTTGATGATGCATTAAGAAAATGCAACACATTGGGAGTTTTTCCTTAACAGAATCACCAGCAGTCAGCACTTTGAACAATCCCGTTATCCTCTTTTCATTTAAGCACACACACCTAACGCTGCCAACGGAGGGGGAAGCAGTTTGAAACTAAAACAAAAAATCCTGCAAAACCCTTGAATCTGAAAAGTAGTTTGTTGGGTTCAAAAAACTGTGAGTTTATAGAGGACGAAATGATCAGACACAGACAGGGATTTGCAACAACAGCCTCTTCAGAAGGGAGAAGAACTGCTAGCTCACAACCAGCATCTTTTCTCACTGCTCCCTTCACAGTAGAGCCTTTTATTAAAGGATC
>NW_015150795.1:41582-42925 GCF_000732505.1 Cyprinodon variegatus
CTAACATAGTTTTGAACATTTCTTTCCACTTTCAAATCTTTTTTAGAGTTAATTTTTTTTCAATTCAATTTCAGTTTAATTCCGTTTATTTATATAGCGCCAATTCTAAACACATCTCACCTCAAGGCACTTTACAGACAATTACATTTTCAATAAAAAATGTTTTGTGGCACCAATTTAGCTCCATACATTCATTCATTTGGTTTTCAGTTTCTTTTTCGTTTTTTTTTTGTTTAAAATCCTTTCAGTTTTAAAAGTAATTTTCAGTTTCCAAATATGATATTTAAATATGATAAATAATATGACCCAATATAGTCCCATAGATTCTCACAAGAACTTAAATAAATGTATTTTTGAGGGAATAGAAACAGAAGCTGGGCTGCTCAGGGGGACAGTGGGTAGCAATGCTGCCTTGCAGCAAGAAGGTTCCAGGTTCAATTCCTGACCTTGGGTCTTTCTGCATGGGGTTAGCATTCCGTGGGTTCTCTCTGGGTACTCTGGCCTCCTCCCACAGTCCAAAAACATGAATGTTAGGTTAACTGCTACTTCTCTAGATTCTCCTTAGGTGTGTGCGTGAATGGTTGTTTGTCCTGTGTGTCTCTGTGTTGCCCTGCGATGGACTGGCAACCTGTCCAGGGTGGACCCCGCCTCTCGCCCATTGACTGCTGGAGATAGGCACCATCACCCCTCGTGACCCCACTTGGGACAAGTGTTACAGATAATGGATGGATGGAAACAGAAGCAATGTTTTACCAGAACACCACAAGGGATCTCTCCCCCTAATGACCCCACTTTCAGAGGCTTAGACCAGTATTGGATATTGCAAGATAACAAAGTACCAAAAACAACTCTCCATTCCTAAGGGGCGACTCTTTCCTCTTGTTCAGTTTGCATGTTGTCTAAGCCAAAACAAGTTTTTGGGTTACTATATATGAAGCTTCAAACTCAACGCTAATTCTGACATTTTGAACTGAGAAAGCTTCCTGGATGGGAAGCGAAACGTCTTCAAACTTGGAAACAAAGTACAGTGGATTGTTTTATAACGTTTTTGGAATCTGCTGCTAAGAGCAAGGGAATGGTTTATTGATTGATACAGTTTCTAGACTTTATGAAAGAGTATTTTAGTTTCCTTTATTGAAGCTTGGAGTCCTAATATGTAATATTTTTATTATTTCAGTCAGTTTCCCTGTACTAAAACTGGATTTTAATGCACATGATATAAAAATTGTGGTTATTTCAACAATAAAATATTAAAGTTGAAGCTATTCTTACACACAAAAACACATAAAAGTAAATCACTTATAGCCTCACAGCTATTAGATTTAAGAAGAAACTTTTGGTAC
>NW_015150795.1:44084-46085 GCF_000732505.1 Cyprinodon variegatus
CCATTTTGGCACATTTATCCAAAAATGTCACCAAACTGCCAAATGTGTTTTTTACATCAATACTGGGGGTTTGTTAAAATTAAATAGCTTATTACCATCTAATGACACTTTCTACATATAATATAACCATTGGTCATGACATTTACCCCATTTATATGCAAAATGTACCATTGTGCACAGTATAATATGTATAATAATGATGAACTGAAAGCTCTTTCTTTGACTCCAAATAGAAAACTTTTATTGAAACAAGGTAAAACAGTCAGAAATATTTTTTGAAGTAATTTCCAAGAAACAAATAAACAATTTTGGAAATCCACCACCACCACCACCAAAAATTAAAAAAAAACTACACAACTACACTACCACAAACTACAACTTTATATCTCATCAGCTGTTTTTAAATAGCTCTAAAATCTTAACATTTTGGGCAAAACCTTTATGCAGAATAGTTTTTGAAAGATTAAAGCCTCTTTTAGCGGATAAAAAAAATTAAAAATTAAAGGCACGTGGAGTCTTTGTTTACAGAGCGAGCCGAGGTCACGTGGCAGCTGGACCCACCGGTGGGTCCGTCGGGTTCTAGGGGTTAATATCAAATTCCTTCTCATTTCATTCCAGAAAAATACATTAAGAATTAGTTTCCTAAAACAAAGATGTTCAGACTTCTCTTCTTGTTCCACATCAACCAAACATCATCTCTTCTTTCGCATCTTCTTCGCTTCTGTTTCCTCTTGTAGGTTTTTAGTGACTTTCTTTTTAGCAACACTGTATGGAAACAGGCTAAATGATGCATAAATTAATGCAAATCAGGTTTCTGACGAACGTCAGTGTTTTACTTTAAATGCATTTCTTTTAAATTAGATATAAGCCCCTGAAACAGCTGAGATAGGCCATTGTGCCGGTTTGGATTAGCATCTTTCTCAGCGTGTAAAGTGGGTAACGATCATTAAAGACCTGTGTGGCATTTTTCATGGTGCGGCATGAGACCCAGTTTGTTTATTAAAGCATCGCGGAATGAAAGGGAACATCCAGCGATTGTGCTCTGAAAAGGATTTGCACCTTTTTCCTGCAGTGAGTGAATCAGCCTCACAATGCCTTTTGGTTTGCAGCAGCTTATGAATAAATTAAACACGTCCAGCCTCAAACAGTGGCGAGAAAAAAAGGTGTTTGATGGAAACTGGGAGGCCCATCCATGTAATTACATTTGATCATGTTTGCATGTGTCACTCCCACGGTCTCTGTCATGCTCCCTCTGATTCCCAGCGCTCCCGGGGACCTTCTTCCTAATCCACAATTTGATGTTTAAACTCCTTCTCCTCTTCCAGAGGAGGGATGAATCGGGGGCTCAGAATCAGACATCCTGTCTGGTTTATCTGGAGGAGAGAGATAAGTGTGGATCCCGCCTCGGTCGGGGAATGCACATTAGCTGTGCCTCGGAGGGAGTTCATGGTGTGGGGAAAGGTGGTGGAGGGGGAGGAGGCGGCTGTCTGACAGGAGCTGCACAGCTTTCACTCACTCTGGGAACTGTGAAAATACCCCCCCAACCCTGGGCTGCTCGGCGCGCGCCCCTGCGCTCTGTTCACCGTGATAAAAAGCCTCCGTGGCGCGACGCAGTTGGAAGTCAGACGTGCAAAGTTATCCAGAGGTGTTGGACTGACGGCTCCACAATGTGTGAACTTGTGTCCTACAGTGACTTCTGACCCTGGTGCAGCAGTCTGGAGGAGAAGCATCACACAAGGACACACATGTTTGTAGAAAAACAATGTTGAACTTTCTTAGCTGAAATTGACCCAACTGGAGTTTAACAGCTAACTGATGGACGTCAGTATGACTGGTGCTGACTGTAGATGAAGGAGGCAATAAAGTCTGTAGCTACCTGCCAACCATCCTGATACTTCCTGCTATGATGGGAAAGATCGAGCAAATCTTTTTGACCTTAATGCCATTTGAGTGTTTTCATGGTGGCACAGAAAAGAATGAAAAAATAATAATAATAATAAT
>NW_015150795.1:48865-50722 GCF_000732505.1 Cyprinodon variegatus
AGCCAAGGAAAGTGGGGAAATTTTGATTGACTACTTCTGTAATTTATTCATTTATGACATAACTAAGTCACTACTAGAGATATATTTCATAATTATTAATTAGCTATCATTATTATGATAATCTACCTCTTGATCTTGATATAGTTAATGTCTTTCTCATTACTATAAAGTACCTAAATATCAGAGTTTGTTTAGCTTTGTATGGAAGCCCATTTTCACCACATTGATAAAAAACACATTACATCATTATTATGACTAAGTGGTTCTTCAGGCCTGGAAAGATTTCTAATAAACAAATTATTCAGGAAGGACGGTTCAGAGCTGCTACACGTATTTCTTTTCTTTTGCAACTTTGCTCCTTTCTCTAGTTTTAATGTTCAAAGATTGATTACATACTTTTGATGTCAGTTAGACATGTTCTTTTGGTTCATACAAAACTGTGAAGGTGAAAATTCCAGACCAGGGGTGGGCGATTCCAGTTCCAACTTTTAGACGTGCCTTTGGTTTAACACACCTGAATCAAGTAATTAGATAATTGAGAGGACTCTGGAGGAACTGCCTGCATACTGAGGAGGTAACAGCTGTTTGCATCAGGTGTGTTGGACCAACAGTGAATCTAAAAGTTACAGGATACCGGGACTCAGGAACTGGAATTGCCCACCTTTGCTCTAGACTAGGCATCCCCAAACACGGTCCTCAAGGCCCCCTGTCCTGCAGGTTTTAGAGGTTTCCTTGCTCCAGCACAGCTGATTTTAATTGAAAGCTGATTAACAGGCTTTTGGTCTACTGCAATCCTTATAACCAGCTGTGCTGAAGCAGAGAAACCTCTAAAACCTGCAGGACAGGGGGCCTTGAGGACCGAGTTTGGGGATGCCTGTTCTAGACCAAATATACCAAGGTGGGGCCGCACTACGACTGTGACGACAGCTCCTGTCAGTTCTGGGTGCAGAAGAACCCAGAACTCTATCCTTTTGCGCTGCAGAGGCGCTACTGCACATGTACAACTTTTAACTAGAGTCTATTGCCAGATTTTTGCGCCCCAGCTGTGAAAAAACACTAATCTGACGACGAACGAAACAGCTTTACTCATCATTAAGGATTAAATATTTATCCTACACATCTTAAAAAATATATTAGTATATTTCGAAACATTTTAATTTGATAATTCAATCTTTATTTGTTTTTTTTATTTCTTAATCAAGGTCTTTGGTTGGTGGGGCGGCGTTCTTGCGCCCTCTATTGACCAGCTGCCACTGACCACCACCTACTCCAGGAGCCTCATCTGGATGACAGTCGCTGTTAGTGGGACTTCCATCTATCCAGGACCCAGTTTGATATCCTAATGTCCCGCCTCTGGGGACAAATCAGCCTCTGGGACACCAACTACTGGTGCTGAACGCCTGTTCATCTGACATAAGTGAGAAAATCACTGCTCAATAAAAAAAAAAAAATAAAATGGGAAAATCACAGCCAACTTTTACTGTTCACATCTTCTCAAAATATCTTTGTGCCTAAAAATATTGAGGAGGACCACAACAAACCAGGAAAGTGCAGAGAAAACAACAGAATGCATGGCGGCCATGAAGAGCTCACCAGGGCAGGGGAGAGGCGGCGGGTGGCCGGTGTTACACCTGATTCTATGACCCCGCCTGACCGTGACCCAAATGGGTGCTACACGAATATCACTACAGCTTTCTTTGGGTTTAGGTGATAGTTTTGAGTCCAGTCTTAACTTGATAACTTGAATAGATCAAAGGAGTCTGGTGCTTCCTGGAATCAGTTTGACATCCCTGCTTTATCCGATTTCAATCTAAATGTATCTTCCATTTTAATAAAAAAAGAAAAAGCTTAGGCTAT
>NW_015150795.1:52904-53747 GCF_000732505.1 Cyprinodon variegatus
ATCGGATTCAGGACCACATATCCAAGTGGCCTGGGTCGCATTTGAAAAATCCGATCTGTGTCGTTCAGACTGTCATAAAAAGATCAGATACAGGTCACATATGGGCAAAAAAATCGGAATTGGGTCACTTCAGGCTGCAGTGTGAACGTAGCCTTAGTCTCCACCTACCTTCTTTGAAACACTTAGCTGTGTCATATCGCTGAAACTTTGACAAAATATTACCATTTTATATCAGTCCATATAGATAAAGATTGATCAACATTTTGTTGACCAATTGACCAAACAAATATGGACCAGGGGAAAGAAACATTAAGCTTCACAAACAGGTGAGCTCTACCACCAACCTGGCTCAGTTTGGCTGTGAGACATTGAGGCTAAATCTGTCATTGTTCAACTTTTAACTCTGAGTTTCATTGGTCTTGTTTGCATTCTTGTGTTCTGGGTATTTTTGATTGTATTTGAGTTCTTAGATATTTCCTGTTTGCCCTCATGTGTCAGTCTCCTTTTCCTTAGCTCCCTTATAGACTCCTCTGTTCACACCTGCTCCCAATCTGCTAATTAGCCTGGTCTTTATTTCTCTCTCCGGTTCAGTCAGTCTTTGCTGGTTTGTCGTCATTATTTTGTCCCCTTCTTGTTGTGGGAATTCCTGGTTGTCAGCATTTTTGTGGATTTATGTTTCGTATTTTTGCTTTTTTTGAACTTTTGGTTAATTAAAACCCTCAAGTAACAACCTTAAGCTTTTGTGTCTGCATTTGGGTCCTTTCAAACCACTGTGACAAAATCCTTTCCTCCGTCTACATCCTTCAGATCATCATGTGGTTCTGAATTAAGCATCAGTGGAAT
>NW_015150795.1:55562-57543 GCF_000732505.1 Cyprinodon variegatus
GGTATCGATATCGGTTATCGGCTACATGAGTTTTAAAATATCGGCATATCGGATATCGGCCAAAATCCCAATATCGTGCATCCCTAATTTGTTGCTCAAAAAATCTTTTCCTCTCGCTCTTAAACTGAAGGCTTCTCTGGTCTCAGTCTTTCACTTCATGTTTGCTGAGAACTTCAGTACCAACATCATTGGAATTACAAAGTATAACAATGTGAAAGACGACAAGACATCCATGTTTACAGAAAAAAAAAAACAACCCAAAACAATTTATTTGGGATACGCATCGCCAATACAAATCAAGAGAGTTACCTTCCAGCTAACGTTCTCCACAGACAACAGGGTTTGATTTGTAATTAAAAAGACAATATACTTTCTTTTTACATAATCAGAGATCTTCAAAGTTAAAAGTTTTTCACTCTGAAGTCCTTATAAAAAAAAAGCAACGGAAAGGAAAAGACGTTAACATTCCACACACTGCAGTACGGTATTTTATTGAAGAACAAAAAAAAAAAAGACATGCAACAAATAAAACATTTCATGTTTTACAAATTGTTCCATCCTCCTCCCTCATCTCTCTATCCACCCCCCCCCAAACTAAAAAGCATCATCACATGAAGCTTCAGTTATATTTGACAGGCAAATGTGAAAAGAAATGTTGCGGCTTCTTTGAAAAGAAAAGAAAAAAAACAGAAAAAGAAACAATCCTTGTGTTTTCCTTGCATGGCCGGCGCTGTCAGTTCTGTCCGATGCCTTCTGAAGACATGAGTGAGGCTGGTTCTTCAACGCCGCGCGGCCCCCTCGGCTGTAACACTGAGTGCGGGGGGGTTCTCAGTCATCCCAGTAAGTTAGGATGGTGTTTTCACACCGACGCTGGAGCTCTGAAATCCATGATTCCAAACAAGTGTAATAAATACAAACACGCTGACTTCTTTAGAAAAGAATACTAAAAGCGACTCGGATTTCAGGCAGTTCTGTGTCCGAATTCAGGTTCCTGTTAAAGTTCTGTTTGGCTAAAAAAAAAACAATAAAACTTCAGTCTGTGGTCTGAATACATAATAAGATAAAAACAAGAGCATCCGTCCAACTCCAGAGATGTTTAAGGAAGAGCAAAGGTGCGTTATCTACATACTGTATACAGAGCATTCCTGGGCTAATTCACAGAGACAAACAGAAACCCAACGATGACAAAGGAAATAAAAAGCAGATGATTTATTCACAAAGGGGAGACCTGCATGGGGAGCGGTTCCTCTCTTGGATTCCTAGGAACGCCTCTGAGGATGAGGAGCATCCAGACAGCCTCGGCGCTGCAGCGGATCCGATCCTAAAGCTCATCCCAACGTTATGATTCAAAGATTTTTGGTATCAAAGTAAGTTGGTGCTTTTAGAACATCTGTGACCCGAGCAGAGCTTTAATAACACCTCGTTCTGTAGGTACAACCAAAGCCGCAAAGTTTTAGCTCACATTTCGGACTGATTCAGAAAAGGAAGATATATCCAAGCCGAATATTCCCAATTATTTTGGATTAGGAGTATTTGGCAAAAATCTCTGGAAATGTTACCGTCGTCCTCTCACCATTTGGCACAGAATATGTCCCACCTCACCCGTCCTTAATGTTTGAACCCCCCCCATCCCCACAGTATGACACTCAGATTTGGTTACCAGCGGTATTTGGCCTGATCTGCTTCCATAGAACATGTGAATGTGTGACAACGACGGCTATGACGGCATACCATTCTCCCCGAGCAGCAGGCATCATTGTGCTTTATTCTATACTGACCTGCTTTAGCCGTCCCTGTCAGCTTTGTAGTTTCCTGGATTTACTGCAAAACTCCCCCAACGTGTTCATCTAAATCTGCCTGTAAAGTTTGCTGTTCCACATACCGTAGAAATATAACCCAAACACTGAATGACTTCCAAAACCTTTTATAACCCAGGAACTTTCTTCACATTTTGTCGGGTTACATCTTCATGGTCAAATAT
>NW_015150795.1:58134-59916 GCF_000732505.1 Cyprinodon variegatus
CCTGCTGGGTGGGATGAGCTGCCATTTTGGGTGCTTAGGCAAGCTCCTTCATGCTAATCCCTACGTTATTCTAACATTGTTTCTACTTTGTAAATCGCTTTGGATAAAAGTATCTGCTTAACACATAAACATGACCCCCTGAAACCAAAACAACAACTGCATGGAATTAAACGTTGCCAGTTTGACCTCTCAGAGCGATACCGATATGCTTAAAAATGACCAACATGGACGTTGATATATAGTGCATCACTTTTTTCTACTGGATTAAGATGCATCAGGACATGCTCTTGCTAGTTTTGCACTATTGCACATAAAAACCCAACCTTAATAAACTAGGGTGAGGTTTATGGCTGCAACCCGACAAAATGTGGAAGAAGCTCCAGAGGAATCGGTGCTATAGAAAGTAACTCAGACTGGAATTGTTGTAAAGACACAAACCCCAAATTCCCATCCAGGGCTGAACTTTGGCACCACTGAAAAACACAAACCTGACGGGGGAACCAGAACGGACCTTTAGGAGAGGGGATGCAGCTCTAAATGTCGATAAGAGGGAAGCATCTGAAACGTCTGCTGAGCTGGAACTGAAAGCAGAGGTAGTGTGTTTGATGAAAAAGGACGTCCGGCTTTCAGCTGCTGACTCAGAGCTCCTAACAGGAAGCAAACTTGGACATCGAGTGGAAAATGTACAAACTGTGAAGTCCAGACATGAGCCCCCCCCTCAGACCGAAAAAGAAAACAAATGTTGTCCTTGATGGTGGAAGCATCGTCTCCAGACCCCCAACTGCCTCAGATCGCATCCAGTCCTGCAGGATGGGTGGGGGATTTCAAAGACTGGAGGGGCGGTGATGATGGTGGGTGGGGGGGGGATCAGTTGGAGGTGTCGGAGTGAACGCTTCCGGGTCCTTCTGTGGGGGAAGTCACTGAGGAGGGGGTGGGAGCATCGGGCCAGCCGCCGTTAGCCTGCCAGGGAAACAGAAACAGGATGAGTTCAGGCTTCTATCCAAACACGATGGAGGGAGAATCATGCTGAGGGTCGTTATGGTGCCAGTGGTCCTGCTGCCTCTAAACTGGGACACAACTGGTCCTTCCAACAGAACAGTGATGAGAATCTGGATCGGACCGGTTCCAGATCCGATCAACCGCGGATGATCCAAATACAAGCAGATGGAAATATTTGTCATAGATCAGATAATTTAATTTATTCCCGTTGGTCTGGTTTAAAAAAATACCTCAAATCAGCATCGGATCCTTCCTGCTTACAGCTATCAACACCTACAACATCTTTAAAAAAATAAAGTATCAGTTATTGCAACGTTTTATTTCCTTTTGGGATAAATTAAGTATTTTTGAATTGAATTGAATTGAACTGAATCAACATCGCCATCTTGAAAAGAGTACAGCTCAAATAAATGATTAAAATCCCGAAATGGATTCAACACTCCAGATCCATCTTGGTCCTCCGTGGCGTCGAGGTTTAGGTCTTTAGCTCTGGTTCGGTGGACCCAGATCTGAATCCCGTTTGGATGTACTAAACTGGTTTTTCTAAAGTATTTTATGTTTAAACTTGAAAAAGACTTGAAAGTTAAAAGAATTATTTAAAAACTACCTCTTAGTTTTACATTTTTCTGTTGTGGTTTGAGTCCGCTGTCCTCTTGGCGGGGGGGCGGGACTTAGAACAGGGTTCCTACAGCATAAGGCAAGTTAAATTCAAGACTTTTTAAGACTTTTTAATGCCACTTGAAATAAAAATTTAAGACCAAATTCACAAGAAACACAAGAAAA
>NW_015150795.1:60959-67919 GCF_000732505.1 Cyprinodon variegatus
ATTCCTTTAACGCTTTGTGTTTGGCACTTCGCATTTGCGACTCCACTGCCTTAATTCCCATCGTTCCGAGCTTGAATGACTTCTTGCACAAAATCCACTGAGCCTCATGTATGTTCCCTGGTTTTAGCCATGGAGAAAACTCTTGGCTGGATAACCAATTTTCGTTACATTTACACTTTCTCATATTTTCCAGACAAAAAGTTAATGGTGCATCTCCCAAACGTCCCGGTCGCAAAAACGCTTTTATTGGTTCCGCTATCGAGACGGAACCAATAATGGTGAGCCGTTATTTTTTTTTTATGAAAAAAATAAAATAAATAAATTGTCAATTTTAACATTATATTTAGATTACAAAATCGTAATAGAAACAATCCTATTTATGCTGTTTTAAAAATTAAGACCTACGAAAGACTGATTTAAGACATTTTAATACGAATTAAGGCCTCAGTTTTATTTTGAAGAATTCAATGCCTTTTAAGACTTTTTAAGGACCCGTGGGAACCCTGATGTTTGAGCCCTTGCCTCGCAACGCTGCCAGTTCTGTTAGCTCTACGCCTGCCGAAGACACAGACGTCCATCCCCGTGAACACTGGGACGCAACTCAATGGGAAAGGAAAGGATTCTGATTTCAACCGTTGCGTATATTAGCTGCGACACACGAATCAAGATGCTATGACCGAAAAGATTTGATTGACAGATGACCGTTGATATATGATTGGCCGAATTTATGTGTATAAGCTGACCTATAACTAACTGGCCTGCATAAGATAACGGGAAAAACCCCCCCCCACAGATTTTAAGACATTTTTTTTTTTTTTTAATAGAAATTTTCTAAATTTTGGGACAAAATGGGGTCCGATATGCCATCAGAATAGTGCCAGCAGCCTGCTGGTGGCTTTCAGAGGCAGGTTGGGGTCAATTCAAACATATGCAGTCTTGTTATTAAAGGTCCTTGAAGTTGTAAATTCTGTTATAATTTCTCTCCCTGATAAAGAATATATTTATATGCATGTTTAAGCCAGAATGCTTTCCAGAATGCTTTGACATTTAAATATGACTTCCCACGACTTTAATAAAAGATCTGATGGGAAACATGAGGCATCTTTGAAAGTTAAACCAACAAAAGATGCTTTGCATTCTTTCTTTCCTCGCTTAAAAAAAGTTTTGAACTGATTTTATTATTGAAATTTAAAAGTCTCATTTTAGTGTGTGAAACAAATGTGAAGCTGGGTGGATGGACTCCGTCCACTCTGTCCTGCATCAAGGAGCACAGCTGCTGACGTTTATAAAGCCAGAATATTTCTATGGTGTTTTTTTTGTTGGCTTTTTTTAAGCCAAAGAAAAAAAAATGACAGTACATTTCAGAACAAAGCAGGAAATAGCATGTGACCCTCCTCCTCCTCCTCCTGGCTACATAAATCAGCCTGGCTGACAGATTTCCTGCTCTTACATTATACATAGCAGAGCTTCTTTACAGGCTGGATAACACAGCGTAGTGTGGCGCTGTAAGATGTGCTAGAGCAAGCAGGCGTCCAAGGAGAACTGCATCTTTTGAGGTCAAAGGACCGGGGAGGAGCAGGGCCTGAATACGTTAGCGGCCTCTCAGGGTTAGCGCAGCTGGCTGTGGCGTGCGCTCCCAGCAGCCAGGGAGCCTATTTGAATACACGTCCATGTTTTTCTCCCTCCATCTGATTATCATATGGCCAGTGAGGCACGACGGCGACAGCGGAGGAACCCAGCCGCGGCTGTGACCGTCCTCGTCCTCTCGGCGCGGCTCGCTGTCAGGGCCATTAATGTGGCAGGAACATGATCTGAGCAATGCGCTTGGATTGCTGTCCCAAGTCCACACTCTGCTCTCCTTGTGTCTGTCTTATCGATTTTCCCCTTTACGACACGGCTTGTCGCTGCGAATTTTCCTACTGTTTCCCGCCGCCAGCTAACTACACCAGCCCCCCCCTCCTTCCAGCTCCCACTTCCACACCCAAACTCTGCTGCAAAATAAGACAAACAAGATGGGAACACGCGAGGAGGGCATTCTAGCAGAGTGAGGTTTTATTTTTAACGCCGCCTCCTGGCGAGCATCCGCACGAGCTTCTGGCTGATCGTGGTCAGGTGGACGGAGCGCCAGGCGTACACCTGGCTGCAGGTGTCTGATGAGAGGTGACAGGGTCAGGCGGCGAGCGCTCCGGCCCCGTGGCACGAGCGACACAGAGGCCATCAAATAGGTTGCCATGGAGACCAGACAAGTCCTAATAAGTGGCTTTCTGAGCCCCATGGCTTCAAAATAATTGGTATGGAGAGAGAGAAGGGGGGAAAGGAGTGCTTACATTGATGCCCTGCGGACTGTACATCTGGTTGGCTGTGAGTCCTTCACTGTATCCGCCTGTCTGACTGATAACATGGCGAAGGGTATCCACCTGAAACATTCCCAAAGAGCAGACAAAGCAAGGTCAGTGTCAACAGGAGAAAAACACAAGACAACAGAGAGAGGGGGGGGGGTCTTCAGAGACAACAGAGTCCGATCAAACAGAGCGGCAGCTTAAAGGCAGAGGTGTTTGCTTTGGGCTGCAGAACGACAGAAACGCACAAAACTGCCTCTGATAGGTGGAGGAGTATGGAGAGGATTTTGTTCCATTAATGTTGCAAAAAACATGCTTTGTAAAAGAACATAAAAGAAAATGTAATCCAGAAATAAAACAACATAAAGATAGGAAAGTTTTTCAGAGGAAATTTAATGTTTTTTTCATAATTTTACTCCAAATTTTTTCATCGCTTTTTTTCTTTCTTCCAGTTTTTGAATTTTCAGGTTTATATTTCACTTTTTTTTAATATACTAGGAATTTCATCCTTCTTTTGAGTCTTGACCCGTAAAATGTCGCTAACATCTAGAACACCAATGGAAATGCTTCTTTGCTCCTCCCTCCCAAGGAAAGCCCGCCCCCACAATTTAAGAAAATATAATCTGGAAAAAATTCAATTTGAAAAGACCAATATTTCTAAACCTCAATCTCAAAAAAAGGGACAAATTAAACACACACACACACAGACAAAAAAAATCAAATATAAAAAAACAAAAAAAAAACGGATAAAGAAGCAAAGTTCTTGATTGCGTTTTTCAATGTTGCATTTTCTGAATTACATTTTTTTTTCAAATTTCCATTTATAAAACCTTTATTTTCATTTCCATTTGATTTTTTTTGACAGAAATGTTTTCTTAAAAGGTTTTATAAATCTAACTAAAAAGCTTATGATTATATTCAACTCCTTCAAAGGTCGGTTTATGCTCTGGAGTGTCGCTTATGCAGCATTAGCAGCATTTTCCTCACTTCCCGCAATATTCTGGTAGACTCTAGGGGGCAGTGTAGAGCACAGGCTGCAAGCTTTTAACATCATAATGTGGGTGTGTCCAAATTAAGGAGCAGCAAACTGCAAAGGAACCCCCACCTTTTATATTTCAATATCCATTATCCTGATATAAATAAATATAGATTGTTGAAGACGAACAAAAGCTACAGATTTTATTTGATATTTATTTTTTATGGCCGGTCTTTACAGAAATAAAACTGGTAGCAAACACAAGAAGTAAAGGTGAAACCAACGAGGAAATGATTTAGGTGAAGTTGAGGGATTTTTATTTTTATTATTAATGGGATAAATGTCAAAAATTAAAAGAGGGCATATCTTTAGCATTCTGTTTTTTATGACTTTTTCTTATTTTTGCTCATTTATTCCGAGGGGAATTGCAGAAGCTATACCATGGCTACATTAATGTTCAGATGAGCTAATTATTCAGCTAATATACCTCCAGTACAGTTAAAGGAAACTTAGCAGGAGGTGGAATGCGGCGAGCCAGGAATCATGTGCCTTCTCTAGGAAAGGGGGGGAGAACCTCTTCTTTGAATTAGTACTAGATAATAGTAAAGTAGACAGCACATTTTAACAAATCTATATTTTCACCTTAAAACATCTTTATTTCATTTTAGGTCTGAGAAAGCTTATTATTAACATTTTATTAGCAATTTTTGTCACCACTGTCTGGCATTGCTGCTTGAGCTGGACCAATCTGCATCAACCCGCTCTGAATTATGGGAAATGATGGACGATTAAAAATGCCCCGATAAATAATGAAATGAACAATTTAATTAACGAACCTGACATTAGATAATTAAATGTACCATTAAATCATTAAAGTTAGCTATTAAATTATGAAATTAAATAATTAAGTCAGTTTTTAAAAATAATACTTTTTATGACTTTATGTTGTCTGTTAAGCAGACTCATCATAAAATCATTTAAACTTCAAACTTCAAACTCTGTGGGCGGGACTAGAACTGCTTCCATAGAAATCCTGTTTTCTGATTGGCTGCTTCTCACTGATGACTATAAGACAACTTCTTCTTGTTTTGTTGTTACTCTAAAGTCAATATCATGGCTAAAATAAGCAGAAATAACTTCGGAAATGTGTTGCAGTTTATTTATAGTCCATTAGGTGAACATCTGTTGCCTCTATATCCTGGTCACTGTGGTGTAGTTTGGTAGTTTGGTGGGGGCTGCTTTAACTCAGCAGGATCATATTTAATTTTACTTTATTCAGCTTTTTTTTTTTATATAATGGCACATTTCATTATACATTAACACCTTATTGAAGCATAAACCAACCTTTACTCTGATAAGCCTGAAAACATCTTTACAAAAAAACTAACATGCCATTAATGTGAGCAGACAATAACTGTGGAGGAGCTGCAGAGATTCAGAAATCAGGAAGGAGAACATTTAGTCATCATTCCCAACAGCTGGCCTTTATAAAACAGTGGTAGGAAGAGCGCATGTATAAGACAGAGCGAACATGGAGGAAAGAGTTCAGTTTTAATAAATTTAAACTTAAACCGCGCATCTTGTCCACATTGTGGGACATGGTAGTGGAAGCATTGTAATATGGGATATGGACAAAAGAATTTAAACCATTAATCATTTTCCTTCCCAATTACAAAACAAAAGCATTGTGGTGATTTTGTTGGCATTTTATTCTCAAAATACTGTCTGTAGTAAATTTGTTTCCCGTAACAATGTGGTATTCATCCTGTTTAGCGAGAAAATTGAAACTTTTATCAATCAAACATGGGAGCTGGCTCGGAGCTCGTCTGCCTGGCTGTGTGTTTCCTGGACGGGGCCGCCTTTTACAGCTGCTTTTTCTATGTCTGCTTCTGTCTCCTTGAACCCCAGTGGGCCTCAGCAGATGGCCGCTCACACTGAGCCTGGTTCTGCGGGAGGTTTCTTCCTGTTAAAAGGGAGTTTTTCCTCTCCACTGTCGCTACAAGCATGCTTAGTGTGAGGGATTGCATTCGAGTCAATGAGTCGATGCAATCAACTGGTTTTCCTTAGATAGAAACTTTGAATCAATCTGATTAAATGATCTGATGAACTGTAAAGTGCCTTGAGATGACATGTTGTGAATTGGCGCTATAGAAATAAACTGGATTGAAATTAATCTAACGCCAATGTCTCAGATTCAGAGGGGGTGTATGACATTTCTAAGTATTAGAGCATCACAGCATCTTTTCTTCTTTCCAGAACCAGTCCCTACCTGCGACTGCACGTTGGCTCCCACCTGAGCCCCCTGGTACGAGTCCCCATTGAGAGACTGCACGCTCATGAACAAGTCCCCGGAGTTTGACATGTTAAAAGAGCCAGCAGAACCTGGAAGGAGAGAGGGAGCAGGGAAATCACAGAGAGCCAGCAGGGCAAGCAAGGAGGGCCGTCCAGGCGGCAGCATGCAAAGGGTTAGCGAGCCAGGCAGCTGAGCCAGCAGGGAAATACAGCAGTTTAACAGTAAACACAGCTGGTTGTTTGTTAGGAAAACTGGAATTAGCATGAGAACAAGCTCTGCTTGGCTGTTATGTCTGAAGCATCACTCAGTCAGTCACAGTTTTTTTTTATCATCTCTAACAAACTCTTCAAATGTGATACAATATACAGGAGTGACAGGATCAGGAAGCTTTTTCTCCCAATCGGACATCGTCGCTCATCTAGAACAGCCCCCTATTTATGCTAGGCTAAGCTAGGCTAACCAATTTAGCTTACTTCAAAGAAATTCTCAAAAAAGCTTCAAAAGATAAGTCTGGTGTTTCTTTGGTGTTTATTACCGTTTTCTTCCTGATAAAAAAGCAAAATTTCACCATAAATGTTCATCGTAGTTATAGCGGCAGGTTAGCATTAGCATGGCTAGGTTTAACAGCAACAAGTTAAAACCTGGATTATCAAAATACGAAGAAGGGGATGATTAAATGATAGTTTCCAATGGGCAGATTATCTTTTTATTTTTTATTATCTACTGTAAAAGTGGTCTTTATCATATATTCACATTGCATCTGTAGTTATAGAATATTTTAGTAATTGATCAATCTTAAAACCATTATTTCTGTTAATTCTTTGTTTTAAATATATTTACTTTTAGTAAATTTATATTCCTTAATAAGCGGATATTTTTGCAAACGATGCATAATAAAAGATAAACAGCTTAATAATCAGAGCCATGCTGTGTAACACTTAGCCACTAGGGGCGCTAGACCTGTAACTTCCGGGTTAAGCACAGGTGAAAGCGGCTAATAAAAATCTGCTCTGTGACAAATAAACAGTCTGATAGCCCAGCAGTTTGGACCAGAAGAATGAGAAGATACGACGTTTCTGGTAAAAACAAAGAAACATTCATCCCTCTAGATTTAATCCCACATCAGAGAACCAGAAATATGTTAGATTATATTTATTAATATCTGCTGGTCTGCTACTACACCGAGCTGGTGCTTTAAGATGTGTCATTGCAGGACATATCTGTGAAGATTCTCAATCATCCAGGTCATGTTCGAGCTTGAAAAAATTTCATCTAGCCAACTGGATGTGAAGGTTTCTAGAAGATGTTTTTCCTCCAATCCAAGAAGCCTCTTCATTTCTAACTGGTGGGGC